>NC_090307.1:4128802-4181302 GCF_039906515.1 Pseudorca crassidens | reverse complement strand
GAAGCTGTCGAACCTTGTACGTCCTCCAGGACTCCCACCCGCAGCCAGAGCTTCTAGAGGTGTGGTCTCGAGGTTGACTCAGGGCACCTTGGACTTCCAGAAGAAATCAAAAGAGGAAATGTCTTTAGACTAACCAGGAATTGTTTCCGTGAGATTTCTAACCAGGAAAAGAATGACTAGTGTAAGGGCCCCGAGTCTCCCCTGATGACTAGGAGCATCGCTCTAGCCCCTGCTTTGGATCTCAGGGGAAAAAAAGGGAAGAAAGCTCGAGGCTAGAACCCAGACTGTGACTCCAGCCCCTCCTCCGTCTTTGTAGCCAGGGGACTGTATCCCCAGCCTCACTTAAGGATGCAGAAGGGGAGTGAAATCCATCCACCTGCTGAATTCACATCTCCAGGTGCCCCAGGCATCCCAGACCCGCAGTTTGCCTGAGCCCCATCTCCAGGTGTTCAATAATGCAGCAGGATTTAGCTGCACCAAAGTGTCACCTGTCTAGGTGAGTCGTGCCGGTGTCTATCTGAAGTGACAGCCATCTTTGAGTACCGGCGTCGTTCACTGACTCCGCTCTCATCATTGGCATCAGGAAGGTAACATTTTCGACAAGGTTGTTTCCTGTTCCCCGGCTTGTTTCCTGCCCCTCCCTCCTCCCCCTCCCCCCTCCCCTCCCCGCCTTCTTAGCGCACCTGATCAAAACATCATCGCTGACAAAGCTTTCCTTCTCCAAATTAAATGAGCCCAGCTAGCCCGGCAATTTTTCCACAGAAAGCAAGTGAAATGCCAGTGTGCCAAGTTAATGAATCTGGTAACAGGGAGAACATTATCGAGTCTGGATAATATGATCTAGCAATGTTCCTTCTCACGCTTCCTGTAAAGAATGTGTGGAAGTCAGTTGCGTGCGCGATGCTAACGCCTGTCCTACCCCATCATGGTAATTTGTATAAGTAATGGAAACAGGTTAAATACTTCCATTCTGATGTTGCCAGCAGGGATGGAAATGAACGTTTCAATGAAATCACCTCGACAGAGCCAAGCGGGGAGGGGGCCGTGACTGATTCAGCTCCACTCCCTTTGGTGATGGGAACCCTAATGAGAATGCTGGAATGTATAGTTTATCAGATAGAAGGGGAAAAGCAGGTAAATCTTGGAGATTAGGATCACGAGAGAACCACCAGCACGAGGTGCCGGCCTCCCCAGCAGACCTCTGCTAATAACACGCTCTTTTCATGCCGAGGGAGGGAGGCAGGGGTGTGGTTGGCTGGCGGGGGAGAGGTGAGTAGGGGCAGGCTCTTTCCTCCTCCCTGATGGGCTGCCAGCAAGGGTTATCTTCAGCCAGTAAAACCCCAGGGTGCTCTTAGGACACCTCTTAGACCCCTGTCTCGAAAACTTGGAGGGAAGAGAACTTGGCTTTTCTGCGTTTCCCTGTCATTATAAATGATCCACTTTTAGAGTGGCTTTCTCTCTGTCTGAAACGTCATTTTACTCCCTTCCTTGTCCGTATGAGGAAGAGCCATTTTATTTGAACTGCTAGTGCTGTTTAACCTTCCTCAGAAACTGGAACGCGGGCTTCCCTGGTGGTGCAGTGGTTGAGAGTCCGCTTGCCAACGCAGGGGACACGGGTTCGTGCCCCGGTCCGGGAAGATCCCACATGCCGCGGAGCGGCTGGGCTCGTGAGCCATGGCTGCTGAGCCTGCGCGTCCGGAGCCTGTGCTCTAAAGCGGGAGAGGCCACAACAGTGAGAGCCCCGCGTACCGCAAAAAACAAAACAAAACAAACTGGAACTCAATTCCCGAGATATCCTATACCTGTCGCCCTGCTTCCAGAAAAATCAGTTTTTCTAGCCAAAGGACTACTCTGTATGCCAAGTGTAACATCCTTGTAAATTCAAGTGTGTTAATGTGGGTTACTCAACATATTTTCACACTAAAATGCTATATTCATACATTGCCTTTTCCAGTATCACTACCTTTCTTCTGTCTAGACGCTATTACTTAAAATCCAAGTCAGTTAAAGATGGAAGCATTTGGTCATCTGGCCTGTTATATTAAATGCCAATATCTGAACGATTCCAAATATCTGAATTTGGGGACATGGCAGAAGCTGAGCATCTTTTATTGAAAGAACACGTTTTTTAGTTTTCATCGGGATGTGTTGTCATCAGGTAGGAACAGGTATGGATGCGTGCCGGTTACCTTGTGTGAGTGGCTATTTTGAGTAAGCAAGTTGGTATCTGCTGGATGGCAAAGGATAGATTTCAAGCTGGCTTTTAGAAAGCAAATCATGATCGGGGGAAGCCTTTCTTCTATTGTTGCTCTGCTCTCTCCGTGAGGCACCCACACTTTTTGCTCATCTGTCTGAGGAACCCTGGCTCTAATTGCTCAGAGCCAGGGTTACTCAGACTCCGGGGAATTTGGAACTTTATTCCAGTTAGCCATTAAAAACCAAAGACAGCTGTCACTTCTCCCCCTTCTTCAAATGACTGTTGAATATCAGAGCAAATCTTCTTTTCTTTAAAGAAGCAAAGATATTTTAAAAAAATTTGGGCTGGTAGTTGAGAAAAAGAATCGATCTAATTCTCTGAAGACGCACGTGCCTCATTGTATAATGACAATTTGAGAGGAACATATTTTTCCAGACAATATGTGGGTATTTACATTGTAAACCACCGGGGCACATGTTGTTGGTGTCAGATTCACCTCTAGCAGGGACCGTATACTTTACCCTCTGGCCACGTGCATCAGAACGCACGGGATTTTATGTGACTCAGGATGACAGCACATCTTTAGGGACACGTTGGCATCTAGAAGGCGCATTTTATGGCAAAACAATATTAACAAGATTTAAGCTGTTTAAAAAAAGTGACGTCTAACTGTAAGATCCAGTTGTCTTGTTCTCATCTCGGGGCTGATGGGGTCTATGTGTTTTGTGGTTTTTATGTGCTCACACCTGCACACACTCACACACCCACACCCACGTGGAGGCTGGTGGCTTCTCGCCTCGCCTGTGCTCGTCCTGACGCCGAGGCCGGCACAGCTGCTCTGCGCGTTGTCCCGCTGACGGCAGGACACGCCGCGTGTGCTCACCGTGTCACGCTCCACGCCGCGTGCTTGGCTCAGGCGGGGCGGGGGGAGTGACGGCAAAGCTGTTTTGACACAAAAAGAAATCGCAGAAATGACGATTTGGAGTCTTTGTTTTATTTGATGGGGAGGAATGTCATTTCTTTCTGGAAGTAATCGTAAAAGGAGGATATCATACCCCAGTTACCATTTCCAGGCTTACTCATTCATCAGCGTTCCGCAGGGTGCGGGTAGGCGAGGGCAGAGGGGAGCTGAGGGTTTTAGCAGAGAAGATGCAACGACGTTGAGTTGACTCTGTCTTCTGTGATTCAGTAGCTGCTCTCATCCAGATCTTTTAGACTAAACAGTTGTATTCATTCACTTCGTGACGTATGTTGTTCTCAGTTTCATCACTAACAATAAAAATTTCTACAAATATTTTAATGTATTTTGGTATATTTGTACCCATGTGAACTTTCAGAACACTGTAGCTTATATTGAAAACGAAAGAGCGTGACAAGTAATCACTCTGTCCAAGCTTGGAAGTTTTGACAAGTCTCTCTGTCTCTCTAGCTCTCTGCCTCTGCCTAGGCAAAATTTCCAAAAAAGCGTCTAGGAGAGCAATTAGGAGAATTCACTGGTAATAGTAAGAATAAACCCAATTATTATGATAAGAGAACGATACTTTCTGATAGGATAGTGTGGATGTAACTGATTCAGACGCCATTATTGTTATTAAGGGGATTTCAAGGAAGTCAGGTACGTGTGACCTTGTATTAAGCTTCCAGCCAAGTACAGCAGTAATTACGAAGGGGATGCTGGCTCTCGGTGGATCACATTGGTACATAATTTATATAGACTGTAATATATTTAAAGACAAAAGTCCTCCTGACTTTGTGTTAATAGTTGCTGTGTTGTTGACAGCTGCAGGGGTGTGCCCTGCCCTGTTCCCATCCACACCCCAGTCCCCAAAGACTTGATGTTTCCTCTCTTCTTTTACCCTGTGCGTTTACGAGAATGGGCTGCTGGATTTGAACTTGGAGACACGTGTCTGAGACGTAAGCCCTGCGTGGGGTTCGATGTGTGCTGAGTTACATTTCTTTATTCTTGTTTCAGCCATTTGAAGAGAGATTTCAAGCCCACATCTCCCCTCCAGATTTCTAAATGTCATCCGTCACTCTATCTGACAAAAGTCTTTTCTCGTTTCAGGTGGTAGAAAATACCAGGTCGGAACCTGGTTTGGGACCTAATTGGCTAATATTGGGTCTGTAGACCCAGACTCATCAGACTGTCCTAGCGTGGTGTATATCCCTCCCCAAACCAAGAGGCAATAACCGAAAACGTGGATTTCCCCATGCTTGGCATTGGCCACGCATGTCTTGGGGGTGGCTGGCTTTTTAATTTGTGCATCGTATATTAACACGCAGTTCGTTGGTAGTGAAGTAGCTGCGTGTTTTCTTAGGTTCATACAAGAGTTATTTAGCTTTTGCTCTTCATTTCATTTTAACTTCTCTTTTAATTTTTCAAGATTCTCATATATTTTCTCTCTCCTTTTTCCTCCTGACATTGCTGAAAATCACAGAAAGTTTTCAGTCTTTTTAATTGAGGTTTAAGCCCTTAATTTGTGCTTTCCCACTTAATGTTAAATTACATTGTTGTAACTGCAACAAACTACAGGCCTAAGATTAATACCTGAGGCGCTCACTGGGAGGAATGGGAGGGGACACCCCCCCCCCATAACTTGAAATTGAATTCGGGGGCAGGGAGAAAGGGAAGACGTTATATTTATTTTAAAGAAGTTACCTGTGAATTTCTAATGAAACTTAGAATTCGGTAAAAACCATAGGCCATTTTATTTACAGACTCTACAATTCTAAAAAATGGCCTCTGTTGGGTTTTAGGTAAAGAAGTAATCGTTACCAATCGGATGGTTTAGCAAACTGGTACGTGAGCGACTGGTACCAGACGACTGAAATTTGCCAGAGGGAGAGAAATATTTTTGCTCCTCCTACATCACAGCAGAACGGGGCTTTCAGATTTGCGTGGCAGGTTGTCAACCTTTCTGCAAAAAATTTAGAACTTAGTTCCATAAATTAACGTACATCCCACTTGTATGTTGCTGTCCTTTCAGAGTAGCGCGGAATGGGCTCTGACCTGGGTGCTTTCTCTGCATGTTTTATTTCCTAATATCCTCTTCCACCAAACCCACCTGCTCTCTTTGTAACAGAGGTGAAGTTACTTTACAAGTGATCGATGATAAATTTGGAAGAAAGTGTGTTTTGCAAGATTTTACGATGAATTGAAGCTGTTCATTTATCACCGAGGTGTGTGTAAGCCCCTTTTGTGAATTGTAAATATATTTTGACGTAATGGCCATCTGTTCGTGGGTATCACGTTTGCCAGTCGAAAACCTAGTTTGATATAGCTAAACATGTAATTTGGTATGATCGTATAGTTTCACCAGGTGGCAATACAATAGCCAAGTTTGGTATTTACTGTAAGCCAGTGCCCAAGCAGGGACCAACGACCTGTGTTTTATAGTTGTCACTTTTGAATCTCCCTTTTCCTCATTCACAGCCAGCTCTCAATTGCGTGTGCTAATGAGGAAAAGAGAGCTTGGATAAACAAATTTCCCCAACCTGATTCTTGTCATTTATTTCCAGGGCCCGCCCCCTGGGGCCTGGGGAAGAGCCTAACCAGGAAGTGCTCTGTATGAGTTCCCACCTCCCGCTCCTTCCTCTGTGTGGCTGTGATCAGGGAAACTGTAGGAAGGCGGAGGGGCCTTGGGTGGTGCAGAAGTTCAAGGGCTAACATCCCGAATAATCCATCGGCCCAAATCTCACGTCTGGTTGCTACACAGTGACAAGGGCCAGTGAGGGGACCGCTTCCCCTGGGACGAGAGCTCATTGTTTTGTTCCTCTTGTCCCCATTTATGCGATGTGAGCAACAGTTGGTGAGGCCTGAGGCTGCGCGGGGCGCCCGCTGACAGCCGTGGGAGGACTGCCCATCGTGGGCATTTCCGAGTTCATCTTGACGGTCTGTCTGCAGAGCAAGATGGGGAGGAGGGGCCAGCAAGCATAGAGGGGGACTTGGTGATGACGATGGTGGTCTGCCGTTTCCATGAATACTTCCTATAGCCCCACTGTTGGGGAAACTGAGGCCCGGAGGATGGGGTCTGTCCCTTCTGTAAGTCTGTCCTCAGGTCCCGCTAACGATGGGGGTCTGTCCTTCAACAGGGAGCCACAGCAATGGCCCCATAGCGTGGACCCAACGGGGACGAGCCGGTGAACGCCATCCCTACCCCCTGCACGCCTGGGGTCGCTCCTGCACTCGCTGTGTGGGACAGATGTGGCTGAGGGGGGACGTGTCTCGGGTATGTCCCCGCCTGGGGCTGAAGCCAGGCGCCCAGTGGTCTTGCTTCCAGGCACCGTGGGGTCCGGTCTGGGAATTTCCACCTGCACAGCCCTTGCCCGCCTGCCCCAGGCCCACACTCTTAAAGTGAAACCCGGTAGATTCTGGATCCTTCTGAGGGCTCTGGTTCCAGGATGTGAGCCCAGTTTTGGAAGGTGGGAGAGGTTGGGGGGTAGGGAGAGGGGGCTCAGGCACGGCTGTAAAGGAGTCCCTCGTACCCGTTAGCATCTGTTATCAGCTGCATCCTCACGTGGCCACGCACGCTGCCGAGTAGGGTGATATATGGACCAGCGCTGGGAAGGGTGGCGTGAGAAGCGGGAGGGAAGTGCTCGTGGGCGGGCTGCCTGGGGAGGCGGGGGCACTTCCTTCCAGCGCTGATTCTACCAGGCCCGGTGCCCCCGAGGAGGGGCAGGAAAGCTACTCCGGGGTCAGATGGGCGTCCAGTGGTGGGGACACAAGACAGATGGCCCCCAGCTGCCCCCTAGGTCTGTGTTTCCTCGTGCCCCTTGTAAATTAGAATTGAAAAGTTCACTCATTAAAAAAATAGACACGCTGAGCTAAAAGTACATGGTAGAATAGTAAAGCAGCCAAAGAACTTCAGTGCATCAGGATGAACAAAGTGGAGGAGTGTGTGGTAAAAGCAGGAATCCTGGGAGTCTAGAAACGGACAGCGACCGTGCTGGTGGAAGGCTAAAGGGATGCAGCACAGTGACCACTGAGCTGGTGGACTGTGGGTCTCAGGAGAGGCCTCGCCTCCTGCCCCCCTGTCCGTGGGACCTGGCAGCCCCCTCCCTAGGGAAGGCTGAAGGAGGTGAGGATGCAGGAGCAGGGCCGGGAGGAAGACGGAGGCGGCCTTTGTGCGGGCAGACTCTCGGCACCCCCGAAATTCTGCTACAGGAACCCTAATGCCATCTGCACCCCTTCATTGTTCTTCCCACCTCTTACTTTTTAGCATTAAAAAATATAAAAGTAACAACGGACAAAGCCCTTCCCACGTTCCCTCCCCCAGGCTGGGCCCTGCCCTTCCAGGCTCCTTAATTCCCAGCGTGGGGCTAGTGGCTGTTTCCAGCTATTTCATTCCAGAAATGGTGTGAAATGGCTAATACGTGCTTGTTGAATTGAAAACACTGAAGAAGATTTTGAAAACAGAGATACTGATCAAGAGCCACTTCAGTCAACAAGCCCGTATATTCATTATCTAGAAAAAAACCACTAGTAACATTTTCGAAAAGGATTTTTCCGTTGTACTGTGAATAGGTTTGTCTTCTGCTTTTTCCATTGAATGCCTCTCCCCTTGTCATTAAAACATAGTTTTTTAAACGTTTGAATAATATTGCATCTTAGGAATAAACGAAAAGTCACCTAACTACCAATTATTGTTGAAGATTCAGGTAGTGGCGAATTTTATATGGAATAATACCATAAAGGACATCTTTGTGCATGAAGCTTATTCTGTATTTCATGTCACCTTCTGAGGCTATCCTTCCAAAAGTAAAATTATTGGGCCAAAGGGTGTCAAAAAATTTCTCTCCTTTTACTCTTTTTTCATTGAGATTCTCTCAATTATAACAGTATGATGGGCACATAAGAGGTGTCCTAAACACTGATACAGAATTACTTTGGGCCAGGGACTTCCCTGGCGGTCCAGCGGTTAAGACTCTGCACTTCCACTGCAGGGGGTATGGGTTCAATCCCTGGTCAGGGAACTAAGATCCCTGCGTGCTGTGCAGCGCAGCCAAAAAAGAAAAAAAAAAAAAAGAATTACCTTGGGGTCATTAATTCATCCACAAGCATTTACTCAAAGTGTTTGTTGGCATTGAGATGCTAATGAGACAAAGGAAAGTAACTCGGTCCTGATGCTGGCAGAGTGGCTTGACCTCCGGCTGGGAGTCAGGTGACCCGCCTTTGAATCCTTATTTGTGTCCTCTGGGACCTTGGGGAGGTCGGTCAACTTCTCGAAGACCAGTTTTCTCATCTTCAAAATGGGCATTTTCAGGGATGCTAACTTGAAGGGTTGTGAGGGTTAAAATAGGGTGAAGAAAGAAAATGCCCAGCTGGGGGAGGTAGGCAGGGGTGGCACTCAGCAATTTTAGTTGAAGGAGCAAGTTCACGGTTTGATTATGAGGACAGACAGGTAGATATCTCTTAATGCTTCCGGGAATGAACTCTGGGAGGGGATTAAAAGGCATCATGAAGGAGATGACATCTGAGCCTCCCCTTGAGGACGAGCATCGTCACCAGGTGGAGATGTGGGTGGGGTGCCCCCTGGGACCAGGATGCGCGGGGACTGGACATGTGGCGGAGGGAGGGGTGCACGTGAGGATTTGCGCCCCCTGTGCAGCTCGTGGACTCTAACAGCGATTTTAGCTCAGGAGTTGTGGAGGAAGAAAGAGCGTGGCAGGACAGGAGGGCAAGAGGCCCAGCTGGGCGGCTGTTGCACATCTGATGAGAGGCTGGAGGGTCTGAATTAGGGCAGGGGCCCTGCTGGCTGTGGAGCTGGACCACGGGAGGCACTGAGGACAGCCGTCGCTCTTCTGGCGTGGACACTTGTTCGGGGTGATTCAGTACAGCTGAGTCAGGAGACTCCCAGCTCAGGAGGAGGAAGTGGGCTGTCACTGGGGCGGGGGCTGGAGGGGGCAGGGGCAGTCGTGTGTCTGCATGAAGTTGACTGGGGGTGCCTGTGGAACGCCCACGTCGCGACGGACTCCGGTCACAGCAGCTGGGGCCCCTTCTATGTGCCACCCGTGAGGCGGACTCAGACTACAGGCATCGCAAAGGCCAGCTTCCCCCGACGGGGCGGGAGAGCCGAGGGCCTGCACCCAGTGGCCTCGCAGGTGGACGTGGGTCCAGTGCTCGCGGGCGTGCCCTGGAGGAGTCACGGAAGAAGTCAAGGTTGGCTGGAAAGAGGCTGTGGAGGGACCGGCCAAGAGTGACAGGCAGGGCGGGTGGAGGAAGCCGGCGGCGCCCTGGCCCCGGAGAGCACGGTGTCACACCCGGAGTGCTCTGGGCAGGGGGGCTGGGGGCCGCGTCCCCGCGGGGATGCTCGGCCCGGGGCAGGGGATGCCGGCGGGTCCCAGGATGCCCCCGGGTCCGCCCTGGGGCTCCCCTGGCTGCCTGCTCACCCAGCTTCGTGTCTCCCCTGGGAGACGAGCTCCAGGAAGGCAGGCGCATTAGGGGTCCCCCTCCACCTCCTGGATAACGGGGGATGGGTGTCCAAGGGAGGGAACGGCAGAAACCAGTGACCCTTAGGAGGCCGGGGTTTGCTCTGTGTGGTTCCAGGAGTAACTGTCGCCCTGGGGCTGGGGGTGGCCTACAGGAGGCGTTTGAGCTCAGCCTGGGGGCCCCCAGGTGCAGGCTGCTCTGTCGGGAGCAGGGCAGGCCCGGGATACAGCAGGGCCTGATGACATTCCACTCTGCTGGGACATGGACATGCAGGTGGGCAGATGCCAAGCAAGTCATGTGCGTGCGGTTCCAGGCCCTGAGATGCCACCCGCAGAGTGAGGACCGGTGGGTGACAAACACACCCCGGAGGTATGGCAGCGAGTCCCCCGCGACGGCGCGGGACTCACGGGCTGTAATTCCCCGACGCGTTAGTGGACTCTGATGCAGTTCTGCCTTCCGCTGGGAAACACTGTGGACATACGTGCCTGGGTCGCTCAATGCTGCCACCCAGGCGTGGGGACGGCCGCGAGGGGAAGCGGGGGTGGGCAGGGATGCTGAAGGGCCCCGTGGAGCGGCTGTCACTCGCCACGTGTTCACTTGTGCTCACGAGCGATCGTGCCTGGAGCTCTCGGCGTGTGGGCGCAGACCCTCCCGTGTGTCTCCCTCCTGCCCGCGTCCGCCCTCTGGGCAGCCACCTCCTTCTCTGTCTCTCCATCACTGTCCTGAAAACGCGGTGCTCTCTGCACGTTCCCTTGGGGTCTGGTGCTGATAACGTGATAATGAGTGATTCTACTTAATGAGACACCCTCTCAGGTCGTATCAGTGCATTTTAATGGGGCCTTTCTGGAAATATCTTAACCCCAAATTTCCCAGGCAGTTGACGGAACACTAATTGTTCCCTCAAAAAAAAAAAGGAAAAAGAAGTAAAAGTAAAAGTATGCTTTGGTCAAATCAGTTAAGAGGTGCAGGCAATGATGTCCCCTTGGGGACTGACAACATCCGTCACATAGTAAAGGGTCTAAAATGTGTTGCAGTAGAAGGTCGGATTCCATCTAGCGGTTTACATGCCATCCATCCCTCCCCTGCTTGGGACAGCTGTCCGTATCCTGAGTTTTTCTGGGAGATGCCGCCTTCACCCTGAGAAGTCACCCTCTGTGCAGCTGTGGCCTGTAGCGGGCCACTGTAGCGTATACTATAGGCCTTGTTGAGAATAGAATTTGTTTTATTGTGCCAAAATATCCGTAACACAAAAGTTACCATTTTAATCAAGTGCATGGTTCAGTGGTATTAAGTACATTCACCCTGTTATGCAGCAATACCCACCATACACCTCCAGAACTTTGCGTCTTCCCAGATTGAAACTCTGAAGCCATTAAACACCAACTTTCCATTCCTCCCTCTCCCCCAGGCCCTGGAAACCGCGGTTCCACTTCCTGTCTCTGTAAGCCTCACTGCTCTAGGTGTCTCATCTAAGGGGACTCCTACAGTATTCGTCTTTTTGCGTCTGGCTTATTTCACTGAGCGTAGCGTCCTCAGGGTTCATCCATGCCATGGCATATGTCAGAATCTCCTTCCTTTTAAAGGCTGAATAATATTCCATGGTCTGTATAAACCACATTTTGTTCACCCATCCATCCGTCAACAGACATTTAGGTTATTTCCACCTTCTGGCTCTTGTGAATAATGCTGCTTTGTACAGACGTGGCTCTTTGACCCCTGTCGGGTGTCACCTGTGGGAGACTTCTGCTCCATCCAGGCAGGGGGGCGCTGGTGGGGCTATGTCGCTTTCTCCTTTTTAGTGGAGACCAGAGTATTTTTATCGCTTGCCATTGAGGAACGTTTTTATTTATGGAAGCCATAGAATACTGTCTGTGTATTATCTTGCCCTAGAAGTTGACAACCAGGTCCCCCTGCCCCCTGCCACGGGGAGGCACGAGGGACCCCCGCTGCTTACAAAAAGAGGAGCCTGCATGAGGAGGGGTCCCTTCCCTTCCCACCCAGCTGTGACGGCCACACTGACATCTTTAAGAAGAGGACAGATGCCGCCCTTCCGTGGAAATGTATTCACTTAGGAGGGGGGATTGTCTTGGTGGAAACCTGTTTCCTGCCGTCGAGCTGCAGAAGGGGTAGATATATAAAGTGGAGGTAGCCTTGTAGCCTGGGAGCTCGGCTGAGAAACATCTTTTTAAAGATCATCTAACTGCTGGGGAGGCCGCGTCCTTGGAGATGATTTACGTCTCCTCACGGTGTTCCATTTTTCTCTCCTAGCTTACGTTCCTGAGGAAGAACTGAAGGCAGCAGAAATAGATGAAGAAAACGTGGAGGAGGATGGGCTGCCTTTGGACGTTCAGGAAAGCGACTTCGTGTGCAATGAGGAGGCGGAGCTCAAGGAGGCCCCGAGCTACCAGAACTCCCCCATCAGCACCGCGACTAATCAGGACGCCGGCTACGGGTCGCCGTTCAGCGAAAGCAGCGACCAGCCAGCCCCTTTCAAGAGCTCTTCCTGCAAGGAAGAGAAAGAGGAGGCCCAGGGCCGGGAGGGCGTCTCCTACCCCCAGGACAGCTTGGCCCAGATCAAGGCCGTGTATGCAAACCTCTTCTCGGGGTCCTGCTGGTCCAGCTTGGCTCTGGATTTGAAGAAGTCCGGCTCGACCACCGGCAACAGCGATGCCGGCCAGAAGGAGGGCTCCACCCCCGCCGCCACGCCCCCCACCAGTACCGCGGGGGCCACCGGGACCACGGCGAGCACCCCCAGCTCGGGCTCCGGCTCCGGCACCGGCACCAGCGCCAGCGGCGGCTCCGGGTACGACTGGCACCAGGCTGCCCTGGCCAAGACGCTGCAGCAGACGTCCTCGTACGGGCTGCTGCCCGAGCCCAGCCTCTTCAGCACCGTGCAGCTCTACCGGCAGAACAACAAGCTGTACGGCTCCGTGTTCACGGGCGCCAGCAAGTTCCGCTGCAAAGACTGCAGCGCCGCGTACGACACGCTGGTGGAGCTGACGGTGCACATGAACGAGACGGGGCACTACCGCGACAACAACAGGGACAAGGACTCCGAGAAGACCAAGCGGTGGTCCAAGCCCAGGAAGCGCTCCCTGATGGAGATGGAGGGCAAGGAGGACGCGCAGAAGGTACTCAAGTGCATGTACTGCGGCCACTCCTTCGAGTCCCTGCAGGACCTGAGCGTGCACATGATCAAGACGAAGCATTACCAGAAAGTGCCTCTCAAGGAGCCGGTGCCGGCCATCACCAAGCTGGTCCCTTCCGCCAAAAAGCGGGCGCTGCAGGACTTGGCGGCCCCCTGCTCCCCCGAGCCGGCGGGCGTCACGGCCGAAGTGGCGCCGAGCGAGTCAGCCAAGGACCAGAAGTCGACCAACCCGTACGTGACGCCCAACAACCGCTACGGCTACCAGAACGGGGCCAGCTACACCTGGCAGTTCGAGGCCCGCAAGGCCCAGATCCTCAAGTGCATGGAGTGCGGCAGCTCCCACGACACCCTGCAGCAGCTCACCGCCCACATGATGGTCACCGGCCACTTCCTGAAAGTGACCACCTCCGCCTCCAAGAAAGGGAAGCAGCTGGTGCTGGACCCCATGGTGGAGGAGAAGATCCAGTCCATTCCCCTGCCCCCCACCACGCACACGCGGCTGCCCGCCGCCCACGTCAAAAAGCAGCCCGACTCTCCCTCGGGGTCCGCGACCTCAGAGGAGAAGAAGGAGCCCGAGAAGGAGAAGGCGCTGCCGGCGGCGTCCGGGGACGCAGACAAGCAGATCAAGGAGGAGGGTGAGGACGCCGCTGACAAGTTCGAGCCCACCACCCTCTACCAGTACCTCCGCGAGGAGGACCTGGACGACAGCCCCAGGGGCGGGGTGGACATCCTGAAGTCCCTGGAGAACACGGTCTCCACGGCCATCAGCAAAGCCCAGAACGGCGCCCCCTCGTGGGGCGGCTACCCCAGCATCCACGCCGCCTACCAGCTGCCGGGCACCGTGAAGCCGCTGCCGACCGTGCAGAGCGTGCAGATGCAGCCGTCCTACGCCAGCAGCGTGAAGCCTCTGTCCTCGGAGCACGGCGCGCTCCTGCACTCCCCGGGGAGCCTCACGCCGCCGCCCCACAAGAGCAACGTGTCGGCCATGGAGGAGCTGGTGGAGAAGGTCACGGGCAAGGTCAGCGTGAAGAAGGAGGAGAGGCCGGCGGAGAAGGAGAAGGGGTCGCCGGCCAAGGCCGCGTCCCCCGCGGCCAAGGAGAATAAGGACTTCCCCAGGGCCGAGGACCTGGGCGGCGGCGGCAGGCCCCAGCAGAAGAAGGGCCCCGAAGCCGAAGCGGGGAAGACCAGGAAGGAGGGTGCGGTGGACGCCCACACCCCGAACGGCACAGAGCCCCTCAAGGCCAAAGTCACCAACGGCTGTAACAACCTGGGCATCATCACGGACCACTCGCCCGAGCCCTCCTTCATCAACCCGCTGAGCGCCCTGCAGTCCATCATGAACACCCACCTGGGCAAAGTGTCCAGGCCCGTGAGCCCCTCGCTGGACCCGCTGGCCATGCTCTACAAGATCAGCACCAGCATGCTGGACAAGCCGGCCTTCCCCGCCCCGCCCGCCAAGCCGCCCGGCACCCTGGACCGCTACTGCTACGAGAACAGCGACCAGCCCATCGACCTGACCAAGTCCAAGAGCAAGGCCCTGGCCCCGGGTGCCGCCGACGGCGTGTCCTCGCCGCTCCGGGAGAGCGCGCTCATGGACATCTCGGACATGGTGAAGAACCTCACGGGCCGGCTGACCCCCAAGTCCTCCACGCCTTCCACCGTGTCGGAGAAGTCGGACGCCGACGGCAGCAGCTTCGAGGAGGCAGTGGACGAGCTGTCGCCCGTGCACAAGAGGAAGGGGCGGCAGTCCAACTGGAATCCGCAGCACCTGCTCATCCTGCAGGCCCAGTTCGCCTCGAGCCTGCGGGAGACCCCGGAGGGTAAGTACATCATGTCGGACCTGGGCCCTCAGGAGCGGGTGCACATCTCCAAGTTCACCGGGCTCTCCATGACCACCATCAGCCACTGGCTGGCCAACGTCAAGTACCAGTTGCGGAGGACAGGGGGGACCAAGTTCCTGAAGAACCTGGACACAGGGCATCCTGTTTTCTTTTGCAACGATTGTGCCTCTCAGTTCAGAACTGCTTCCACGTACATCAGTCATCTAGAGACACACTTAGGCTTCAGCTTGAAGGATCTCTCCAAGCTGCCACTGAATCAGATTCAAGAACAGCAGAATGTCTCCAGAGTCCTGGCGAACAAAGCATTGGGCCCGGTGGGAGCCGCCGAGGACGATCTGGGCTCCACATTCCAGTGCAAGCTCTGCAACCGGACTTTCGCGAGCAAGCACGCAGTCAAACTGCACCTTAGTAAGACCCACGGCAAGTCCCCCGAGGACCACCTGATCTACGTGACGGAGCTGGAGAAGCAGTAGCCCTGGGTCCGCGCGCGGGCCCGTGGCACATTGCACTAAACGTCGTCATACTGCACTAGGCCTGGCCTGAGCCTCCGAAATCAGCCTGCCCTTTGTTGCTGACTGACTGCCTGTCTGGGCCTTGGTCTTTCTTACACATATTTTGTAGTTATATTTATATGCTCTTCGTCCGACCGTGCATGTTCCTTTTCTTTTTCCGTGAGTCAAAGTCTGACCTTTATTTTCAACATCTGTTCTCGATGTTCAGCTCTCTTTTGTAGGAAATAGTGGGGCACACTACTCAGAGACATTTACTTAGCAGGAAAGAAAGACACAAATAACAATGAGAAAAGACGTCCTAAAATTACAAAGTTGCCATGACAATAAAGGTCATAGAACCTCCTAGTGTCAAATTTAACCCTTTGAGGACTGTAATCGCATTTCTGTGCCTTTCACTCAAAAAAAAAAAAAAAAGAAAAAAGAAAAAAAAAGGCTTAAAGGCATTTCATTCAGATCAAAAGCTGTGTCAGACACAAAACTTATTTAATAATTAAAAAACGAGCTTTTATATGCAGAACTGGTTTGTGAAGGAAGCATGCATGCAGCTGTTGGAAAACAGAAAGTTGTCTAGGACTCGGGGTTAGGAAGCCACAACTTCACATGTTTAAAACAAACAAAACAAAAACTAACAGCAGCGACAACAAACACCCCAGTTGCCACTATGCCCAAACCCTCTGGATGCTGAAAAAATGCCACTTTTGGCAAAAAAAAAAAAAAAAAAAAAAAAAAGTATGCAAGCTATTATTTAAAAATGTGTAAAAATGCTATTTCTTTTTTCTGTAAAATACTGCAGTTTATAGTTATTTACAGATGTAAGCTTTGGTACAAGCTGACCTTTCTATAAGCGTGCTGCATTGGTAAATGAAAAAAAAATGGGGCAAATGTTGGAGTCCTTTCCTTGTAAATTGCCGGCATCAGCTTAAAAACTCCTGTATGTTACATATCGTCCCATTTTAATCTATTCAACTTTCTTTGTACCTTCTGGCTGTATGCTTTCTCTTTTAACTTTTTATATTGTCATTTTATATTAAATTTCTGTGTATATAGTGTACAACCACAATTTTTGAATAAAATTTAGTTCCTGCAGCTTGATTTAAATAGAGAAATTTTACTGCAACCTGCATCTTTCCAGATGCATGTATATCAGACAAAAATAAATAAATGAAAACAGAGCGAGCGATGCACTATTAATTATACATTTTGATGTTCTATCATTAATATTGTACAGTACATTTCGGTTCACACAATTAAATCCACTGTTTTCTCAAATGTAAAATAAACCCACATGCAGTTCTTGATTTACATAGATTGTCATGTCGTCATTATTTTGCCTTTGAGATGTTATTTCAGCGACGAGAGGTATGGCTTATGCAATCAACCAACAGAAATCCTGGTCGGAATCATCATTTCATGATTTGTGTGCTGACACGCTTCGTTCAAATGAGCAGTGTTGCATTTCTTAAGATGATAATTAAAAAGTTTAACCCCGCTGGGTGCCACCGGGTTCCTGAGGATAGCCGTTGAGCGATGGCTGGCTTGTACAGCGAGGGACTGAGGTGCTTCCTTCGAAGAATGCTTCCGCACTATTTGGAAATGTTTACGGTTATCCTCTGTGTGCGTCCGGAGCCTTAACGGTGGGGGGCGGTCGAAGGGCAGGTCTTGCTCTATAGCAGCAGACCCTGGGGGGCTTGGAATTGGTTCTGCGTTGCTCCAAAGAGGAAAGCCTGATCTCTGCACTTTTAAAAATGTACAGTTTTTATAAAATGAGCTGCACCGGAGCACGGCGGAGGGGTGTTGCTCTGCGCGGAAGACCACCGGCACTCCAGGCCTGTAAGCGCTGTGACCGCGGCTCTGAAGTCCGGGTCTTCCTGCTGAGTCTGGCCTCTTTGTCGCGGAAGTACATAACGACATGAGCAGGACAATTTCTTTTTCCACCTTTTGCTTAAGTTTTCATAAAATAGTATCCTGAGAAAGCTTAGAACGTACAGCGCTCAGCTGTGCCGTTTCCATGATTCCCCTCCATGCCAAGCCCTTGACCCCTGTGGGAGGAGAATCAGGGCGGCCACCTCTGCACCATCTGTGCTGAGGCCGCAGAGTGCCAGGGAGGTTTGCTGCCTTCTCTTGACCTTCATGGGTAAACAGCTCTGTCGTTTAGGAGCTAAAGCCATTTAGACATTTTGGTTCAGTTTCTGGGGGATTACGTACTTTGGGCTCAAGGGGTGACGGGGAGGAGTGACAGGCCTGTGGTGGAGTGTAGTGGGGTCTTTGCACGATGATCCTTCGAAGTTCTGTTGATTTTATCACAGGCCTGCAGATGTATGTTCTGTGATTCTGAGCGGATGCAGCGGGTAAGGTGGTGTGACCGGCGTGAGAGGCTGGGACGGGGTGGGTTCGGTCCCCACGTGGAGCCGCTGGGCCGTTTGAAAGCTTGCAGCTGAGTGTTGACCACTGGGGTGAGGACGTGGGACTCAATGGGGGGGGGGTCCCTTCCTTCATTTTTCCTTTTTCTAATTCATCAGCCACCTTGTTATCTTGTCATCCTTCTGAGTTCCCCAGCCGATGGCCAGAAGGCTTGCTCATCTTGCTACCGATGAGACGGTGATCCAAGTTACTGTCTGACGAGGGTCCTAGTTATCCTAGTAAGTCCCTGGCGCGGAGCCCTCGCTCCTCGCCAGGGACTGTTCTGAGTGTTTCACACGGAGTAACTCCCTCAGGGCCCCAGGGGGTCTGTTACTTCCACCTCCTCTGCAGGTGGGGAGCCCCTGCTGGGCTCAGTGGACGCTTGCCCAAGCTCACAAGGCGCATGATTGACAGAACTTGGGCCTGAGCCCACGAGGCTTTGCCCCGGGGTGCGTGCCCTGTGATCTGCCCTCAGGTGTGACCGGCCCCAGGGGAGGGTCTGTGGTTTCTACGCGGCCACCCCGGAGCAGATAAGCGTTCTTCCAATCACCTCCCGCGGCGGCTCCCATCGGCCGCAGAACAGGCCAGCTCTATCTTCTGTTCAATCTGAACAGTAAGTTGAAATGATGTTAGTTACGAGTTTGTAGAATCCTCGACTGAATACAGGTCTACCTAGTAATACAGAAACTCGGTTTGTATAAATACAGATGGAAACATCCAGGGGACAAATTGGCTGCCTCTAATTTGAGGATTTACTTACACAAGTTTCTGCTTCCTTCATCAGTATTTGAAGAAACGCATCCCTCCTTTATCTGGTCTTGTGTGTCCCCCAGTGGACTCCACAGGTGGCATTGTGTGCTCTCCAGTTCCTCAGGGGAGCCCTCCCTCCCTTCCCCCAGGGGAATAGGCTGCATCTTCTGGAGCCTGAGGGCAAATGGCCCTGAGGGTCTGCCGCCACCCCCCCACCCCCCGCACCTGCGCCTGGTAGGAGGCTGGAGGGCCTAGCGAGCAGGCATCCTCGTAACCTTGTGTACACGCAGACATCACCCTATTTTGCATTTGTATTTGCTGCTTGAATATCGGGTTTAATAACTAAATATTTTTTCCTTTCAATGTGGATTTTTCAAAGGTTTGGGATATTCCTCTGAATGTGGGTTGGGTTTGGAGGTTCATTGTTATTTAGTTGAGGCTTAAAAGATATAAAGCCTATAAAATAATCGTAGACTCTAGTTGATATAAGAGAAACAAACTCTGAGGCATTGTATGCAAAAGGAAGAGATTAAAAACTTTTCAGATTTATGTTCCTACATTTCTATATTTGATAATCTTTGAAAAGCTTTGAAACATTAGTTGAAAGCATGTCTAAACTGCTTCCGAATTTTCAGAAACCTGTACCTACAAATAAAGGTTTCTGCTTTTTTCTAAGGTAAAATTTCTTGTTGCTTACTTCATTGTTTTTCTGAAGATGGTGGAGACAGTTAAAAGCCAATTATCAAATTATAAATTGAAAAGATACCAAAGAGTAAGATTTGGAGAGCGCTTGTAATTTTCCCATACCGTTTATAATAAAAGTAATACATAGTCACTGCAGAAAACTTGTAACACACACACACACACACACACACACAAATAAATAAAGGAGGAAGTAATTGTTTTCATCTAGAGAAAAATCACTTAATATGTTAGTGCTAGCATCTTTTTTTTCCATGTTTCTACAAAATAGATGCTCAACATACTTTTGTACTTGCTTTTTTTACTTGTTAGTAGATAATGTGTATTTTCCCATTTCATTAAATATCAAAAATTTCTAATCTTATTGAGATGTACTGTAACATTAATTAATTCTGTATTGGAATTTGGAAAAGCAACATTTAGATTCTTTTCAAGTTTTCAGTGTTACAGATGAGTACACAAGAATATTCCACTCAATATTTCCATGAATATCTTTGGTTATTTCCTTAGAATAAATACCCAGAATTAAAATTTCTGCCTCACAGTGTGATTTGATGCCTGTGCTCCAATCACCCATGAGAGAGCTGGTACCAGCTTCCTCACCCTTCGCGGGAGAACGACCATTTCTGTCCACCTTTGCTTTGTGAACACAAGGATTTTTTTTTGTTTTTTAAATTTCTGGCTATTTTCACTAATTGGCCAGTGTAATATTGAGGTTTTAATAATATTTTTAATGCTTATAGCCCATTGATACTATTTAAAGAAGCGATGGCTTAAGAACCTGGATGATTTTTTTGAGGACTTTCATGTGAATTATGAGTTCATTTAAATTTGGTGGCCAATCTACATATTTTACAGAAAACACACAACAAAGAAAGAAGTTGACAAAGGTCTGCAGCTGCCCTGCGGCTCCAGCACGAGAACATGACAGCGTGTCTTCCTGTCCTGTTCTCCCAGGGCAGATGGCTCATGAAAACGTGCCCAAAGACGTCAAGTATATCATATACCAGCACTGTCTTTAAATTGCCTAACTTGGAATAGGGAGAAAAATTCCATATTCTGGGATTTCTATGACTAATTTACAATTAGTATTTCTTAGGCAAACAAAGATAACCTCAGAATAAAGTGGACTGTCCTAGGCAGATGCGATTTAGTCACCTAGAGGGAATAGAAGGGAGGAGAGAAGGACAAATTCAAACGTCTAGCACAGGGAACGATACTCAGTATTTTGTAATAACCTATAAGGGAAAAGAATATGAAAAAGAATATATATAACTGAATTACTGTGCTGCACACCTGAAGCTAACCCAACATTGTATTGTAAATCAACTGTACTTCAATTAAAAAAAAAAAAAAAAGACAATGTCGGAAGTATCTTCCACAGGGTAGTTTCTTCCAGAGCTCAAGTTCAAAGCCATTGCTAACTGAGAACCGATGTCTCTGACCCAGGTTTCTGATAGGAATATGAAGGGGCTTATGCCATAGTTGTAAAGATTAGGAGGAAGGCATGTCACCTTCAGACCAACTAGGATCAGGAGGTCCTGAAGGGTACATAGAGCAATAAGGGCTTTCACCAACTACTATTGAGAAGTTGACCCATAACTAGTTAGCCATTTTTTTCCTTCAATCACACAAAAATATTTGCAACTTGATCTGACTGGTATAAAGATTGGTGATGTGTTCCAGGGTGATTGACGTCTACCAGTTGAACAGATAGTAGAAGCTATGGGCTCACATAGGTCATCACATTTTGTTAAGATATTTGAGATATGGTACAAAGCATACTTTTAATTGAGATATAATTGACATATAACATCATATTAGTTTCAGTTATACAGCATAATGATTTGATATGTGTATATGTTATTAAATTAATATGTTATGGAATGATCACCACCATAAGTCTAGTTAACATCCATCACCACACAGAGTTACTGAACTTGTTTTTCCTGTGATGAGAATTTTTAAGATCTACTCTTCTAGCAAGTTTCAAATATACAATACAGTATTGTTAACTATAGTCACCAGGCCATACATTACATCTCTGGTATACGTATAAAGTATACTCACATATTTTGTAACTGGAAGTGTGTACTTTTTGACTCCCTCCACCCATCTTGCTACATAATAATAAAACTAAGAAAGGTGAGAATTTTTTAATCCTTTATGACCTGTGTAATTTAAATATTGAATCGTATTTCTAAGCCATAACTTTCTGATACATAGCTCATGCCATTATGCCCAGTTTATACTGAGGAATGATTGACCAATTAATCATTTTTCTTACCAGTTTCAACCTTTAAAGTCATTACAGTTATGGAAGGCAAATATTTAGTTATGTTTTGATTTGTTAACTTTAAGAGACAGTAGTGCCCTAGATACCTTCCTTTTGTTTGTAATACATTGATTTACAAATTAGTAAAATCTAATGTCCACTTTCAAAGCTGTTTGTTCTCCTTTTGGAGATTCCTGTCCTCACTCAGTTTTTGAGTCATGAATAACTTGGATATGCAGAATTCTAGCATGGTGAGCTCAGATATCGGTATGTGGAATGACATGACAATGACTGTCTCTCGAGACTGGACTCTGAACATTGATTGGGACACCTTCTGTTTCCATCATTCCTTCCAACAGTTAGTAGAAACCAAGGGCATTAAAATCTGAAATGATCTGCAAACACAAATCTGATGGAAAGGACTCTGTTCAAACTTCAGATTATATGAAAAGTATATTTCAAATAGGGGGTCATTTAAAGTGTCAGCCCTTTTCACGGTGATAGTTATCTTAAATATAATGTGAGTATTCATCTCTAAGTTCTGATCAGATAGTTGGAAACTTACAGTGACAATGTGTACCATCTTGTTTGTTGTCATGGAAGCCCTGTAATGTCAGGAAACCCTCCTGACAAAACTGGAAGCTGCAGAGAGGTGCCCAAGTTGCCCTCACTCTAGCTTCTCAGAAAAAAAGATTTCAAAAAAAGGAGTCACAAAGTTACAGGTGACCTCTTACTTTTCTTAAAATTTCTGTTTTGATAGATATTTGATAGATATTTTGATAGATATTTGATAGATATTTGATATTTGATAGAAATTTGATAAAATTTCTGTTTTGTTTGTCTCTTTTTTCTGAGACACTTGGATTTTAAAATTTTTTTTTATTTTATATTGGACTATAGTGGATTAACCATGTTGTTAGTTTCAGGCGTACAGCAAAGTGATTCAGTTATACACATACGTGTATCTATTCTTTTTCAAATTATTTTCCCATTTAGTTTATCACAGAATACTGAACAGAGTTCCCTGTGCTATACAGTAGGTCCTTGTTGGTTATCTATTTTAAATATAGCAGTGTGTACATGTCAATCCCAAACTCCCAATCTAAGACACTTAGATTTCTAAGTTTCTTGTTATTTTCTTCCAGAGGCTTTCCTTTTCCAGAGTGGAATCCCGTATCAGGACTAGAAGGTCTGATATTTCAGACGCTGGTTTAAAAGTCATCCATTTTGCCAATGGTTTCCATGCCAGGAGAATAGTCTAATGGCATTGCTTTGACGTGAATCAATGCAGTTGACTTTTTTGGCGACATTGGCATTGCAGTTGCCCAGTGCACTCCTGGCAGGAGGCACAGTGATCCTGCCTGACCTTACTTTCCCCTCTGCTAGGTATCATCGGGACATTTCCCAAGAACAACTTTGGCCTTTCTTAAGCCACAATTCCTCAAAGACAATAAATGTTTTTCTCCTGTAGGGATAATGTTTGGCCTTCTTACTCTCTGTCTTTCCAAGTGTTTCCTTCTTGAAAATCCCCACTTCCTAGAGTCCTTCAAGGCCAGTCAAACACTCAGCATCGTAGAAAAGCCAAACGGAAGGAGCCCATGAGAGCAGGCGCGGGCCCGTAGGTGCCTGTGTTCAGATGCTCAAGCCTGTGCTGAACAGCAGGAGGGCTGCGGCTCGGGGGAGGGGCGGGGCGGGGCCCACGCAGATTGAACACGCTGGGAAATTGTTTTGAGACCGGGTTCGTGGTCTCCGTGGTGTCTATTAAAGGTTACCGTCATTGTGCCGCCTGTATTAGGAGGGAGGGAAGAGCAGATAGGTCGACATTAAGGAGAGAGAACGTGCCAGTGAGAAGGCAGAATTAGGCCCCCAGACCAGTGAGGCAGCTGGTGAAATGCAACAGGTACAGGCCTGGGCATGCTGCACAGACGTAACCGTAACTAAGTGGTCGGAAGCGAGAAAGGAGAGGGAATGACGTGGACTGTTGCCTGGGGGTCATGGCCAGGGGGATGGAGAGGCAGGTCTACCTACTGGAGATGGTTCGTGGATTTCATTTGGTAAGAAAGAAAGTGCAAAGAGCGAATGGGAGCGTGGCCTTGCTAGGGTTAAAGATCCTTAAGCTTTAGAGAGAATGTATAAAAGAAAATTTCTTTCTGAAATAATTTATGGAAATGCCGTGCTCCTTTGAAGGTTCCATGTCACCGCATGGCACTACGCAATGTTCTCTTTCTTCACCTGTCAGGCAAAGACCACCTCGAAGAGTCTCACTGCTGATTACTAGTTAATTGTCATTAATAAGTGACAACTGACATTATGGGGGCTTAATGCAGAGAGAAGAGAAAAGAGCCACAGATATTCTAATGAGCTGACTCCTACGTGCCCTCTATTGTTGTTGAAATGAGGAGCTGTCGTCATTGTTCAGGAGATGGGCTTCAATTGCTCTGGAAAATATTCTCTTTTAATTTCTTTATGCAGAGATAATTCCCGGTACTCTGTATTTCTCCCTCTCCCACCCCCCTCTGCTTTGAGCACACACGCACACGTGTGCACACACACACACACGCACACACTTTCCCACTGTCCTGTGAGCAGTCTAAAAACTCCCAACTTGTGAGCTCCTGTAACTTGTTCCTGAACAAGGAAGTAGGACCCTGTAACAAAGCAGATAGAACAGGAAAGACTTTTAATACCCTAGTCATAGGTGACTTGGATGGGGACCAAGGTGGAAAGGTCCAGAGCTGAGAAATGAAGAGTGGAAGCAAGACGAAGAGAAAGAATTGATTTAACAAGAAAAGATCCACCAGTCACAATGGGAGAGCGACATGTGCTGACCAGGAGCCCGTGAACACACGTCACAGCCCATCCACCCGAGAGGAACGTTACTCTTCCCAGCGCTTAGATCTTTAAAACGCTGACAACGACCCTCAAAATCCCCACAGAATCTTCCAGAAGAGAAGCCAGAGTTGAGGGAAAATGATTCAATAGGTATCGAACTTTAAGTTACACCAGTTGCCATGTGTTTTCCGTAAGTTTCACCCAAACAGAACTTTGCCAGTTAGAATCCTTAACCACCAGGACCCCGTTCTTTCTTGCACATGTGTGTGTGTATATGCACGCAAATGCAGTCCTTTATTTTGACATTAGAGTAGAAAGCAAAGTAAAAAGTGTACAGCCAAATAATACCCAAGTTGGCTGGAGCCCCTCACTGTGTCCTCCGTCCGTGTGTAGGGAAAGGGGAAGATGTTAGAACGTAGGCTGCACTCAGCTCTAATACTGAAGGTTTCCAGACAGGAGCATGGCAGGATGATCTTGGGGAAGACACAGGCTGAAGCCAATAGGAGTAAGATGCGTTGTTTTTCAAGTGCCAAAGCCTCCTAACAGCAATTTCCCGTGCTATCAGATCATTTCACACCATGCCATCCACCTTCTTTCAGGTCTTATCACACAGGTGCAGTTTCAAGGCTGCTGTTTGAAGGCTGCACTGCTAAAGAGAAAAATCCTGGCTTGAGGCTTAAAACACTGCCGTGCAGTCACTCCTTTGTGCAATGGCAGACCCTCTGCCGTGTTCCTTTCTGCTCCGTGATGGGTTTGGGAAGCAGGGTTTCGTTTTGAATGGCAGTGGGCTGTGGGGCCTGGCCTTTCCCCACGTTGGCATCAACCTGGACCTCCAGAGGATCCTAACAGGATACAAGACAGGACCATCCTTGTGTTCCAGTCGGTTTGCTGACAGCCACATGGCAGCACTCTTGACGTGTGTCGGGATCTCAATAAAAACGCCCGAATCTTGTGCGTGCGTGAAGCTGTGGGACCACATCTGGAGCATTTATACTCATGTCGTTGAGTTTTCAGACCTAAGTTCTCAGCTTGACACTTAGATTTGGTTTGTTGTTTTATTTGGAAACGCTGGAGCTTGGTCCCAGCTTGGTATCCTCTGTAACTGTGATCAGCCTGACACCAATATCCTCATCTAAGTTTTGTACAAAAATGTGGACAAGGATATAACAAGGTTGTTCCAGGCACTGGCTGGCCTCCCCAAGTGCACGTCGATCCATCACTGGTCAGGAATTTGCTGGCTTCATGCTACTGTGGAAAGAGCACGGGATTCGGAGGCTGGAGATCAGACTATTTTATGAACCTCAGTTTCTTTTTCATCAAAGTTATAACAGCACACGGAATGTGCTTCACCCTGGGATCAATGTTATTATTGTCGTTAGATTTGCTCCATCAATTACAAATATATCTTATTAGACAGGCATCGTCTCTCATTCACAAAAATGATCTGCAAACACAAATCTGATGGAAAGGACTCTGTTCAAACTTCAGATTACTATGAAAAGTATATTTCAAATAGGGGGTTATTATCAATGTTATTATTGTCGTTAGATTTGCTCCATCAATTACAAATATATCTTATTCGACAGGCATCGTCTCTCATTCACAAAAATATCAAGACTTTTTCAAGCACCTCTTTTAAAGTGGCAGACAGACAAATGCACTGGTAGGTTGGTGAGATTAATCACGTGTCTGCATCGTGAGGAGAGCAAAACCTCACGGAGGCGTCACGGCTCCAAGGGCACCCTCCTCTGTTACCGCCAAACTGGCTCAATTAAAATCTGATTGTTGCAACCTCTAAGATGTGAGCGTCAGTGAAGTCTGAGTTGGAGAGAGAGAAAGGGGTCCGGGCAAGAAGGAGGTAAGTTGTGGAAGGTTTGGTTTGGTTGTTCAAAGTTGAACCAGGTAGACGTGTGGTCGGGATGCAGCGTTGCCATGTCCTGCTTGCAATGCAGGTTTCCAGGGGAGATGTGCAGCCGGGTTGCTTGGTCGATGAGCAATGTTTGTTACCGTGTGGACCGTGGGCCTCCCTGGGCCCCAGGTGAACTATGGCGTGTTGTGCGTGGGGCAGAGTCGGAGGACTTTGGGGTGCTTAATAGAAGCAGGTGGAAAGCCCCTACCCTTTGCCATGAGCCCCATGGGGATCCTGCTTGGTTTCCTGGGGGTTGGGGTCTGAACTTTCCAGAGAATAGGCACTTCCCAGGGGACCAGGAGCTGGCGTCTCTTTCCTCCGCTTGACAGAAGTCCTGCTGAAACCCAGTTGTTATATGAGGTCCTAACCCAGACCCAAACTTCTCTCCTTGGGTTGGAATAAGTGTCGGGGAGAGGACGCCTATGTCTTCCCCTTGGGTTTGGAAGATGTAGCCCGTAGTGGCAGGTGATCTCCGGGCTGGGAGGACTCACCGCTTCGTTCTGCTGAGTTGAATCAAAGGGGCTTCAGCGAGACCCAGGATCTGGATGAGCGAGATCCCATGGTCATGTACCACTGACACTTCGATGATTTGTTTTTGGTATTTGGATGATTTTGGTATTTAGTTTATGTTCCGGAAACGTACATCGTTTGGTTCAGTTTTGATACCTTCCTTCAGACCAATTGTCTATTTCAGCTCACCCTCACCACGCTATCAGTTACCTGCATTTAGGTATTTTCAGCGGTTCGAATCATTGCTTAGTTTAGCTTAGCTTGATTTAATTTATTGTTCTTTTAGGTCCATCAGGCCTCATCCACAACGTTCGAAGCATCCCTGGCGTGACAGTCGAGGGTCTAGGGTCCAGTTTCACTTACAGCGATGTCAATAGACATTCTCTGCTTCTTTATTTTTCTTGCTGACCTCATGTGTTCGTTTCCCGTGGGTGTGTAGCAAATCACCGCAAACATAGTGGCTATAAACAGCACACCTGGATCCTCTTCTCAGCATCTCACTGGGCTGAGATCAAGGTTGACTGAGGTCTCATCTGGGGATCGAGCTCTTCTAAACTCTGGTTGTTGGCAAAATTCAGTCCCTCACTTGCAGGACTGATGTTCCCAGCCACCAAAGCCTGCCCACTGTCTCTGCCGAGTGGCCCCCCCACAATACAGCCACTTGTTTCTTCCAGCCAGCGGGACAGCACCTCTGTCGCTTCAGGTCTCTTTTATGAGACACCTGATTAGGCCAGGCCCACCAGGGATCATCTCCCTTTTGATGAACTCAAAGTCACCTGACCAGGAACCTTCACCACCTCTCACATCCCCTCCCTTTGCCGTATAAGGTAAGCTGATCATGGCAGTGACATCCGACCAGTCCCAGGCCCTGCCCACATTCCAGGGGAAGCAATCACCCAGGGCATCCGTGTGGCACCTGAGCCTGAGGTCAAGTGCCTCCGGTGTAAAAGGTCAAGTCCATATACCCTCATGTGGCTCACGGGATGTGGGCTGACCATTTGATCTCCTTTCCTGCTGAGCTGCAGCCCCCATCCCTTCTGTTCTCGGGTCCAGACATCCAGCTGATTTCAGTTCTGAAACGTGGTCCATTGTCTCTGCGCCAGTGCCTCCTCTCCCCGCTCTTCTGTGAGTCCCCACAGCTCAGCTTGAACGTTGCTTTCTCTGGAAATCCTCCCTGAATTCCCCATCCACACCCACAGTCAGCTGCTCTGCTCTGGGCGTCTGTAAAGCCACGCCTCTCTTCCCCAGGGTCGTCATCCCGTTTCTCTTCCTTTGCAGCAGTGGTCTCTTCCCCAGCTAAACTGCAAACCACCGGGACGCAGCTCCCACGGATTGTGCCGCAGCTTGTGAGGCATTTCTTGGGTGGTGGGCTTGGGCGGGGCCCTGGACAGTGGAGCCTGGGTGAGCTGTCTGCCAGTGCTGGGCTGCTCACGGATGAGCTGGCCGTGGCCAGGTGGGGCCCCCTCGCGGACACCATCACCCCATCTCCTCTTTAGGCTTCTGGTGGGTACATCTAACGGCCCTCCTGGCACGGCCTGTGTCCCTCTTCCTCAGTCCGGTTCTGAAAGGTCCAGAACTTGGGGCAGTGCTAAGTGCGCTTGTGCTCCCCTGGGGCCCTGTGGAGTGGTCATCGTGGCTGGTCTTGGAGGGCAGCCAGGATGACAGACGGGGGTCGGCTCCAGAGTCAGGCCAGCCCCGTGTCAGATCCCATTCATCCAAAAGGGTGGCCCCTTGACTCAGTTTCCCTGTCTGAAATCTGAGGCTGACAACAGCGTGTCCTTCCTCTTAGCGCCGACGTGACGATGAAATGAGAAGATATCCACAGGGTGCTTGGCATCGAGTCTGGCCCAGGGGAAGTTCTCAGTAAAGAAGAGCTCTAATTCTTTGCAAAAACAAGGCCTCGTGTCTCTGAGTTCGCCCTCTGTGTTGACATCGTTGGCAATCTGCAGCGAAAGTACTGTTTCTAGAAGTTTCATCTCCTGTGAGATGGGCTCAGGTCAGGTCAGGAGGCACAGGGAGTGCTCTCCTCGGGCCGCAGTTAAAGCTTGAAGGTCAGAATCAAGAAAGAAGTGACTTCCCCGTGCTGACTCCTAAGGATGGAACGCTGACCCCCAGCGTGAGAAAGGACCCCGCTGGCTACAAGGATTTGATGAGGGGGGAGTAATGTGGTTTCAAAATAAGCTTTAGATAGACAGTGAATTTGCATGTATTTGGCCAAAAACACTCCGAAATTCTTCTAGTTCGTGGCTTGAAAATATCTTACAAAAGAGATGCATCTTCCGTGCTGATAACTGTTGCCTCACAGAGCATTTATAATTACAAGATAATGACATTTTAGTCCAATAAATGCGAGATCGTTAAATCTGATATCGGTTAGTCATCAAGAATTTGGCGAATACCATGCAGTTGTAACACATGAGCGTTTTAGCGGCGTCCGCGGTGTGTGCCCTGATGATGAGATCCTGCAGCTTCCATGCAGACTCGACCGCTGAAATGGCCATCACCCGAGCTCACCTGGCTGACGTTCGCTGCCGAGCTCAGGTGAGCAAGCCCCAACCTGTATCCAATGTCTGGAAACAGCTGGAGAAGAGGCTGAGCTACGGGGAGGATGAGGTGACCCGGGATCCTCCAGGACCAGCAGCTGACGCCCTAAGCTGGAGAGAGGTGTTTGTTCAGTGTTACTATTTCTGCCAGTGCAGAATTGGGAACAAGAAGCTTCCCTTTGTTAAAACACTGATTTTTGTCAAGATATTTTAAAGTGTTCATTTGGGGAGAGACGGAGGTAGAGGAGTGTGTCCAGGGTGGACCCGTTCTGTGTGAGAGAAGAGAATCTCAGAGCACAATCTTCCTCCTGGCTCCCTGCTCAGTGGCCGCTGTTTTGATTAGCCTGTCCTGTAGGTATCATTAGGGGGAAAGGATTCAGTCCATAAATATGAAAACAAGCCCGTAATTGACCCTTGGACTGAGTTTGTTTCCAGTAGGTTTTGCTATTGGAAAAGGGCCTCTTTGGAGAGCTCCACGGGAGGAATAAATGTCCCACCCTCTGGGGACAAAGGCCCTTTCCAGGCGCTGGGTTTGGGAGGGAGGGGAGGGGGCAGGAGAGAAGGAAGGGATGAGCTGTGGCGGGGGGAGGGGGGAATGGGGAGGTGTTTTTGCTGTAAACACACCTGGAGAGGGCTCAGCAGTGCCTGTGAGGATGTACCCATCATGCTCGTGCCCTGGTACTCCCTGGGTTCTGGAAGGCCCAGCCCTAAAGGCCTCTCTGTGTGTCCTATTCAGTGTCATTAGGGTCCAGTGTAGACACGCCTGGGAGGAGGGTCCACCTGACGGGCCCACTGGAGGTGAGAGATGCAACAGAACACAAAAGAGCGCAGGGGGGCTGCCACGGCTTCTGGTGGCTCTTCTGTCAGGGTCCCCGCTAAGTGGGCCAAGCCCTGGCGGGGTGTCTGGCCTGGAAGTCCTGCTGCATAACCGCAGGTGTCTTCCCTTGTCATTTCCCCATTTCTGGAACTCCCACCGCTGACTGGAAAGAACGCGTGGTGTCGTGACTGCATTAGGACCGTTTCTAACGTAGCTGGACTGGGGCGTGGTGAGCAAAGAAGACAATTCACCCCAAGACGCAGGTGCAGGAAGTCAGGGAGCTCGCCTCCACCCCCTTCCCAGACACTGACCAACCAACCGCACCTTCAGATCTGGGCTGGAGGCTGCTGGGAGATGACTGGTCCTCCAGGGAATCTAGGCCCTGAAGATGGGGCACCTCCCCGAGATGTGCTGGATTCCCAAGGCTGCACAGACCCTCCTCCGACGCCCCCGAAATAGGCTTCTGCTTGGCTGCGCGTCCTCTGTGACCCTGACACGGGCCAGGCATGTCTTCTGTTCCATGGATCGCGGCCTCAATCCTCTACCACTTGTTATCAACCAGGAAAAAAAATAGGGGAAGATGGCTTCTTTAGGGGAAGAAGGGCGCTTCTGTTTTTCTCCCCTATCCAAGCTCTCCTGCCTGTCTTCTCTTGGGATCTTCAGAGTCATCTTTATATGCAAACGTTTCGTTCCACCTCAAAAACGCTGCCCTAATATACTGGCATCTTTGAAAAACACTGGGCTAAACACAGCTGAATCCACTTCTTCCTGGCGAGATTCTTCGAGTCTTTAGTGTGTGCTGTGAACTTCCAAGAGTGAATATGGTGATAGTGCTTTGCCAAAAATTTTTTTTCTATTTTTATAATATTTATTGGTAAATATCATATAAAATGTACAATTTTAACCATTTTTAAATGTACAGGTCAGGGCATTAAATACATTCTCCTGGTTGTACAACCGTCACCACTACCTCCTTCCAGAACTTTTTCATCATCCCAAAATGAAACTCTGTCCCCATTAAACAACCACCCCCATTTCCCCTCCCCGCTCAGCTCCTAACGCCATGGATTCCACCTTCTGTCTGTGAATTTGCCTACTCTAGGTAGCTCATGTGCATGGAATCATACGGTTTTTGTCCTTCTGCGTCTGGCTTCTCTCACTTACCATAATGTCTTCAAGGTTCATTCATATTGTGGATGTGTCTGAATTCCCTTCCTTTTTTTAAACCATTTTTAAAACTTGAAGTATAGTTGATTTACATTGTTGTGTTAGCTTCAGGTCTACAGCAAAGTGATTCAATATCTACTATCTATCTACATCTATATCTGTATCTATATCATCTATATCTATAACTGTATAGATATATGCTTTTCCATTATAGCTTATTATAAGACTTTGAATATAGTTCCCTGTGCTATCCAGTAGGTCCTTGTTGCTTATCTATTTTATATATAGTAGTGAGAACTTCCTTCCTTTTAAAGGATGAATAACATTCCATCGTATGGATAGACCGTGCTTTGTTTATGCATTCATCCGTCATTGGATACTTGTGTTGTTTCCACCTTTTACTATTGTGAATAGCGCTGCTGTGAACATGGATGAATAAGTATCTGCTTGAATCCCTGCTCTCAGTTCTTTTGTGTGTATACCCAGAAGTGTTGATAGAATTGCTGGATCGCATGGCAATTCCACGTTTAACTTTCTGAGGAAACACCGAACTGTTTTCCGTAGCAGCTGTGCTATCTCATACTCCCCCCAGAAACACACAAGAATTCCAGTTTCTCCACATTCTTGCCAGCACTTGTTATTTTCCTTTTTTTTTTTTTTTTGCGGTATGCGGGCCTCTCACTGTTGCGGCCTCTCCCGTTGCGGAGCACAGGCTCCGGAAGCGCAGGCTCAGCGGCCGTGGCTCACGGGCCCAGCCGCTCCGCGGCATGCAGGATCTTCCCGGACCGGGGCACGAACCCGTGTCCCCTGCATCGGCAGGCGGACTCTCAACCACTGTGCCACCAGGGAAGCCTTTTCCATTATTTTTGATAATAGCCATCCTGGTGGATGTGAAGAGGTATCGCCTTGTATTCATTTGCATTTCCCTGATGACCAGTGATGTTGAGCATCTTTTCACGTGCTTGTTGGACATTTGTATATCTTCTTTGGAGGAATGTCTATTCATGTCCTTTGCCCATTTTTTGATCGGGCTGTTTGTGGGTTTTTTGTTGTTGTTAAGTTGTAGGAATTCTTTATGTATTTTGGATATTAATTCCTTATCAAATAGAAGATTTGAAAATATGTTCTCCCATTCTGTGAGTTGGCTTTTTACTCTCTTGATAGTAGCCGTTGCTGCACAGAAGTTTGTAATTTTGAAGAAGCACAGTTTATCTTTTCTTTTTGTTGCCTATGTTTGTGGTGTCCTAACCAAGAATCGTTGCCAAACCCAACGTCATCAAGATTTTCCTGTCTGTCTTCTTTTAAGAGTTTTATAGTTTTAGCTCTTCTGGTTAGATCTTTGATCCATCTTGAGTTAATCTTTGTATATCGTATAAGGTAAGGGTCTAACTATATTCTTTTGCATGTAGATGCCCAGTTGTCTCCACATTTGTTGAATGACTGTCCTTTCCTCACTGAATGATCTAAGTGTCCTTCGAAAATCATCTGACCATACATGCAAGGGTTCATTTCTGGGCTGTTTATTCTGTTCAATTGGTCTTTAGTCTGTCCTTGTGCCTTATGCCTGTTCTGATGACTGTAGCTCTGTAGTAAGTTTTGAAGTCAGGAAGTATGAGTGCAACTCTTGTAGTTCTTTTTCAAGGTTGTTTTGGCTAGCCCCCAATTTTTGGATTATCATTCTTCTTTTTTTTTCTGGACCTATTAACATTTCCAGATAAATAATCCATAGAACTAGCTTGGACAACTTTACTTCAAAAGTAGTTTTCCCCAAACCATAAAATTAGTTTATAATTTGTCTTCCTAAAGTCTGTAAGAAAACTATTCATCCATTTTCATCCATGTTCAATGTAAGAAAGTAATGGTCAGGCTGCTAAAAAAAATGTCAGTGGCTTGCATTTTATTCCTGTCCCTGAAGACTCACTGCTACGTAAGAAATCGAGTATCCTTGCCTTCCTTCTAGGTCTGGTGACTGAATTTTTCTGTGTTTTAGCTGCAGCCTTCCCCATCCGTGAGCCTGGAAGGCAGCCTGTTCGAGATGTTGTGACAATTAATGCAACGGAATCTGTAGAAATGCTTTGAATACTTTGAAAGAAAAGTGTCATGTAAATTCAAGGGAAAGTACTAGCAGAACTCTCGAATCAGGGCAAACATGGATTTCCCCCATCATTTTATGGAATATTGCAGGTGGAACATTCCCTTCTCCGGCAATCCTGAGATTACCTGAAATCTATGACAAACGCGCTTACCCTAACTTCCGTAATGAAGTCGTGTTACGGAAAAATGCCTCTAAGGCAGACCAAACGTGAATTGCTTCAGCTGCTGTCTAGACACTGAAGGTTCCAGGGCAATCTCTGGCTGCAGGACCAGGCCTTGCAGAGTCCCTGTCATTTTTCAAGCCACTCAGATACATGGCTCCCTCCTTCATGTTTTCATTTTAATTTTTATTAACGTGATACATATACTTTATTTTTAAAAACGTATACTTCTATAGGGCTTCTTATGGGGAAAAACCTGTTCCTAAATCACCTTTCCAGTCTCTTCATCCAGAGGCTGATGGTTTTATTTGAAGGTCTAGATACTATGTGCTGCCTTCCTACTCTGGATAAAGCAAGGTTGCTGCATTACTACACCTCCCTGCACCTCCCGCAATACCCATACGTCCTTCCCATCATCCTCCAGTAAAACTATCTGTTTGCTTAGATCAATAGTCCATTTTTATGTTACTATGACTTTTAAAATATTATTTAGAGTTGAACTGTATGACGTAGGATTGCCTTTCTCTTTTTGTGCATTATTTTCTGGTGTTACGTTTTGGGGAGTGAGGGGAGTGGAGGGGCTCACGTTTCCACGTTTCTGTCTCTGATTCAGCCCCAAGGGGCCTGGCGCTGTGGCTGGTTCCCGTTTTCTTGACACGTTTTCTTCACTTGGCTCCCAAGATGCCACACTCTTGTTTTCCTTGCTTTCCTTTTTTTTAAAAGATATTTTGTTTGTTTTGTTTTTTGATGTGGACCAATTTTAAAGTCTTTATTGAATTTGTTCCAATAGTGCTTCTGTTTTATGTTTTGGTGTTTTGGCCGCGAGGCATACGGGATCTTAGTTCCCAGGCCAGGGATCGAACCCACACCCCCTGCATTGGAAGGCGAAGTCTTAACCACTGGACAGCCGGGGAAGTCACTCCTTGCTTTCTTAGCGTCCTTGTTGGTCCCCCCTTTCTGTCTGGCCTCCTAGTTCTTCTGCTATAGGTTCTTCCAAGATTTAAAAAGTGAACACGCTATCAGCGGGTATTAGAAAACCTCACTCTCATTTGGAGGAGACAAACACACGTCCTCTTTCCTACATGACAGCTGCTATAGCCTGACCTTGTTTTCATTCTTTTCCAAATTATTCTTTTAAAAGATTGATCTAAAAAGCATCAGTGGGGAAAAGATCATAGAAGGACTGCTTGAGAAATAGAGGTAGGTTTACATGCAATAATTTTCTTCTATGGGGCCATTGCTGGGGGTGGGAGATTTAGGGATATTTAGGGTTTATACACACACACACACACACACACACACACACACACACACACAATTTATCCTCAACCAGGGGCAGTGAGCGAGAAGTCAACACGCAATTTCTATTAACAATAATAAGAATTGTGTGAGTGTGTCCCCATTCACAGCACTGGAGATTTACCCCTTAGGGTCCACATAAATTTGAGGGGTTGACCATGTGAAATGTTCTTTTATGGGCAATAAGGGCACTGAGAAGCAGCTACATGTTTTTCTAAACCTGGCCACCCACCAGTATGTCTGCATAATTCTTCAATTTTTCTTCCTGGAATCCGAAGATAGTGAACACTTTGCTGATAGGGTGTAGTCACTACCTACGGCTCTCCATCTCTCTGCAAAAGCCATGTAACAGCAGTATCTTGTGTTATTAAACCTCGCCCTGGTACCATCATTCCTCCCTTTAGGTGTTTTGATTAGCAATCTTCCAGCTAATATAGAGCAGTGAATGCTATCCCTCTATGCCTGTGCTTTGTGCAGTATGCAGAATACTGTTTGAAAGTGGAAGTTCTCACTGTAAAGAAAGATTCTCTCTCTCTGACACGCAGATACACAGACACAGACACACACATACCAGCCAACTGCTCGGTAGAGTGTTGGGCTTCTGGAATTCTTCCCTTTTCCTTGGGTTGTGTAAAGGCAGAGGTTTCTAATACATTTTGAGATACCTTGAAAATGAAAGCATCAGTACACACCATCCACAATGACCCAAATTCCCTACATAATTCAGGGCGATTCAGAACAGAGCTCACCCAAATGCAGCAATTCACTTTGGCTTCCCAGACTTTGCTTCTCAATATCCAACAGAGAACTATTAACCCACAGATACCATTGTCAATTACAAGTGTTTTGATGAGTCTTCTTTCCTGCCTGTCCTGAGTCTCCCTGACCGATCTATCCATCACATCCTCTGTCTGGCTCATGGTCGACCCTCCCCTCTTGTTTATGGAGCCGCGAGCGAATTGCGGGTGTCATCACGTCCCTCGGGTGGTGTCATGACGTCCCTCGGGTGGTGTCACCACGTCCCTCGGGTGGTCTCACCAAGCTCCAAAAGCCCGCGACCACGGGCGAGTTCTTATGGGCCCCGAAGCTGCTTCGCGGCCACTGTTTCCCGGTGATGTGACCTCTCAGGCACAGGGCATCCCTGGCCCTTTGCCCCGCGCCCCCTCTCTCCACAGTCTTTGTGAGGCTTTTGTGCTTTTGCCTAATTTTTCATAAAGACTTCAAGGCCCCAAACGAAATGTGGCTTAAGGCCAATTTCATGTCTTCTATATCATGTGTTGAGTGCAGTTCGATTTGCAAATTCTACTTTACACAAAGGGAAGAAGGGAAGCGAAATAATGGAGTCGGTTTAGTCTTTCACAGATTAGTGGCATTGCATCCGGTTATTGATTGGGTCAGAGGTGATATTATGTTATTGGTTGTAGACCTGAGGAAGAGGAACCTGGCGGAGGAGGCCGGGACATGCCAGCCACCTCACCCACGCCGCCCGCCACATCGAGCGAGGCGCCCAGAGGCCAGGACCTGCACTACACAGCTTTCCCAGCACGTAGTAGATGTTTCACTCTGATAATAATTTTTGTTCCCACATGCTGTGTGGCCTAGAATCAGAAAGTCTGGCTCTTTGAGTTCTTAAAATAAAACAGACAAACAAAAAGGAGTTAAAATGGAAAATAATAGGCTGTTTCCCTAAGTTTTAGGGGCCGGGCCTTCCAGACGTCCACTGGGGCCTCGCCTCCTACGCCTCGTATGTCTGCCCGGTGAGGTGAGGGGAAGGCTCCAGACCAGGGCCAAGGGGACGCTGGTACCTCCCAACAAGCCCATCAACTCTCTGGAAGGTGGGGCTTTATTTTATTAGCCTCTAAGACGCCCTCAAGCAATTTTTAAAAATTTGTTTCTGAAGTTATTTTTATTAATGTCAGAAGAAAAAGGTTTAAGAGGGTTTACATTAAAAAAAAAAATGAATCTTTTCCCAACTTGCATCTACCCTGAGGAGGTGACCTCTGTTAGCAATTTCTTGCGTGACCTAAAGCAGGCTCTTGCCAATTCTGGGTGACCCCCTGTCCCTTAGCGGCCCAGAGACGGCCTCTACTTTCTCCCCGATCCCTTCCTGTGGCATCTGAGGAGAGTCCTGGATTGGAGCAAGTGGTGGGCGCTCTGCAGACCTCATTTTTCGTGAGTCCTCTGCTAAGCAAGTAACAAACAGACAACATTTACCCAAGATTTCCCCTTCCAGGCGCTGTCACTGGAGCATTCTCTCATTTAATTCCCTAAGTGAGCTCAACACTAGCTTATGTCCATGTATCAGATGAGAGGACAAAGCCCTCGGTAAGCCTCGCCAGGGAAATGACTTGCCCGTGGTCACGTGACCGGGATGGGGCAGCGGCAGCTCATCTGACGCTTATTCCAGGCCCTTGCTCCTGACCCCCGAGCATAAGGCTTCCTTTGCTGAAATCCTCACCATCCTTGGCTATCAAGCTACACATTCTCGGCTCCTGTCTCACCCTTCTAGGAGGGACTGTCACCACAAGGCACGACATCTGAATTCTCCTGCCCAGCACACCTTTGCCTGCACAGGACTGAGGTTCTCCTTTCTTCCTCGTGACCTGTGCACATCTATGCGCCTTGGGAAGGAATGATGCCCTGAGCAAGCTGGAGTCTCTCTTCCACACCACAGGGTGCCTTGTGGCCAGGAGTTCAGGGCTGGCTGCAGCGTCCAGGAGCCGGTGATGGACTTGTAAACAGGGAAGAAAGGCAAGTTGTTAGAGGGAGGCCTCATTCCAGGAAGGCCTGGAAACCCAAGCCGGGCAGATGGCCAAGTGGTTAGCCAATCGCAAAGCCCCCAGAATTGAGAGGCACGGGAGCCGGGGAGCAGGGGCCTCAGTGCCACTGCAGGTGGACCGGGGTCGTCCCCATGGCTGCGGAGGGAGCTCCGGCCCGGTTGCCCCCCAAGTGGATCGTTATAGCAGCCGGGGAGGGTCTCATGCAGCAAATACTCAGCTGGTCTTACCAGCACCTGTGTGGACTGTGGCTTTGAAGTAATCCTTCTGTGTTGACTGAAAAAGTTCATATTAATGTGACATCTTATATTCATGGTCTACCTCTACATGGAGTTTTAAGACTTAATTGAATTGAAAATCTCAGAAGAAACTGTAGAGTGGGAACCCGGTGACGGGGAAGAGAGCGGGTCAGCGATTCAGCTCCGCACAGGGCCTGGGGCTGCGACCACGTGGGGCAGGGCCATGCTGCTTTCACACCTGCGACACCACGCTGTGAGCCCGGGTTACCCTCTACCTGCGCCACGACAGTACAAACAGAATGAGAAATTCGAACAAGACGCATGTATCCACTGTTGGAACAGGGGCTGACCTGGCTGGCTGTCTTTCTGTGAGTGTGCAGGGTTATGGCTTGGTGGGAAGACAGCACGTTTTTATGGACGATGTTGTCTCATTCCCTGCTAGAACTTTTGAAAAAGGAATCTCAATGGTGTCAGCTCCAGAAATCAATTATAGACTAAGTTGTGTTCTTCTGTTTGATTTTCTGTAAGTAGAACAAGGGCCTTTTGGGGGTCTTTTTCAAGGACACCAACTTAGGTAAATACGGGGAATTATAAGTCATTTTTTGAAGAACTTATAGATGCTGCATACAGACAGCTCTTCAGGGATCGATAGACGTAGAGAATTTCCTCTAGTCCTGTGGGAGTATTTAATTTTTGAGCTGGAATTTGGACTATTGTATTATCAGTGTATCATCCCTCCATCCCACCATCCCTCCATCCCTCCCTCCCTCCACCCCTCCCTCTCCCCTTTCCTCTGTCCCTCTCTCCTTCCGTTCATTTGTTTATACTCAAGGATCCACACAGCTACAGGGATAATTATATGAATGGTAAGCGCCACCAGGGCGAGAGGTGGGCCTGCCGTCATGAGAACCAGAGGCTTCTCTGAGGAAGTGACCACAGCTTAGATTTGAAGGCTCAAAATGTAAAGAGCAGAATCTTATCAATAGGTTTGCTTTGCTTCCCTGCCCCTCTCTGAACCCCCCCCCCCCATTTGTTTGAGTGCCGTAGTCAGGAGCATTGTCTCCATCCTGGCTGCCCATCTAATGAGAGCAAAGGATGCCCCCGGGAGCTGGGGGGCTCACAGCTCACCGGGGGGCTGCACACAGCTCTGCTCCAGGTGCAGAGAGGGGGAAGGCGACCTCACGGAGAGCCCACCCCCATTCTAGGGGAAGGGGCTTGTGTGTGTGCGTATTTAATTTACTTTTTATGTTCTTGTTTATCTTTCTCCTTTACCGAGATATCTTTTCTACATGTTTCCTTATTTAACTCCCACTCGTGCTTCAAGCCTGAGTTCAGACACCAGCTCCCTCTGGAAGACTTCCAAGGGATGACGTAGACGCGCAGCCCCAGACTTCTGGGGCATTCGGTGTGCATCTCGGAGCCGTGCTGGGAGCAGGGGTCGTGCGTTGGAGAGTCTAGGGGGCTGGAGTTCCTTACAGGTGCGCTGTGAACATTTATGGAATGAATGAAAGAATGAATGATGTTGGCATTAGGAACATGTTTCAGAAGGTAGCAGGGCTTTACTCATAGGGCTGGGACTTAGAGGCTGAGGGTTCAGGAAGAGATGGTTGAGGGACGCCTGACTGGGCAGGTGGGACCAGAGCAGAATCGGGAGGAAGATAAGGAGGTGTATATTCGGGGTCCCTCACTTGCACAGTCTCTTCTAAGTAATGTCTTTATGTGGTTGTAAGATTTGTATTGAACAATATTTTCTATAATTTTCCTTTTTTGTTTGTTTGGGTTTTTTTTGCGGTACGCGGGCCTCTCACTGCTGTGGCCTCTCCCGTTGCGGAGCACAGGCTCTGGACGCGCAGGCCCAGCGGCCATGGCTCACGGGCCCAGCCGCTCCGAACCACTGCGCCACCAGGGAAGTCCTGTAATTTTCTTAAAGAAGGTCCCTAAGTAATATAAACGTAAGGCCCCCCAAACCTGCCTCTGCCCCTTGGCTGGGCTATTGAGTTCTTTGGTGATAAAGGTTTAAAGATAAACAGAACATCAAAACATAATCACAGACAACAAACAAAACAATGCCCAAAAATGCAAAACGAGTTTTCTGAGATCTGCTCCCGTGCCAGCGTTCCACCTTGTTTTTAGAGTCATTACCGTTTAATCACAGATAATGCCACGTATCAAAACTTAACTCTAAAATGAGATGAACCCAACAGCACAGATGCAAGTTGACATGAAATTCTTAGTTTACAAGGGTTTGTGATTGCAGGAGAGATTTCATACTTAACTGTACTTAAAAGGAAACCGAATGGTAAAGGCCTTTCACCCCGCTGACTCATGTTCTCTTCCCAGCCTCGTCTCCTCCCCACTCCATCCGCTAGTTAAACATTCCTGCCCCCATTTCCAAATAAATCCGATATGAGGTCTGCTTTCCCTCATATGGGGCTGGCCTCCTTTCTTTATAGTGGTGAAAGTCTATCTAAAACAATGACGGGTTTTAATTATCGTATCCAATCAATTTTGGGCAAAGATTTCTGACGAAATATCCTCTTATGGGACCCCTGGACCTGTGATCAATTTCTCTCCTTTAGGTAATCTTGAGAGCAGTAAGTAGGAGGCTTTAAATTGATGCTGAGACCTGTGAGGGACATCTTGTTGGATTCTGTATAAATCTGGTAACCCTAAGGCCTGTTTAGCCAACACAGACTCACAAGCACAAAGGAACTAGTTTTTAAAAAATACACACACACATGTATGCACAATATCACTATATATATATTACTTCTGACCATACACGTACTAGGGTTCTTAGAGAAATAAAACTAAATGGAACATATATAAAATAAATCTCTCTCTCTCTCTCTGTGTATATAATATATATAAATCTCTCTCCATATATGTATATACGTACATATATATGTATATAAAATAGCTATATATATATATATAGCCCTGTGCTCGGGATGGTGATGGGAATGGCATCTCCGGAAGTCAAGGCAGTGACCACCAGCATCTCCTGTTGTAGACTTGGCTTCCTGTTAATCGTGAAGACTGCTTGCCGAGATTACAGGCACAGGATACCACGATTAGCTCTTCTCCCCCTTGTGAGTTAGGCGTGGCTTTCATGGAACGTGAGAGGAAGTGTTGGGGGTCACTTTTCGGCAAAGCCGTTAAGAGCTGGTATATTTTCGTTTGCTATGGCTACCATAACCAAGTAACACCATCCAGGTGGCTTGAAACGACAGAAACTTCTTGTCTCAGTTCTGGAGGCTGGAACTCTGAAATCAAGCTGTCAGCAAGGCCACCGTCCCTCTGAAGTCTCTGGCGGAGGAGCCTTTCTTCCCTCTTCCAGCATCTGGAGGCTCCGGGTTACCCTTGCCGTCCCTTGGCTTGTGGCATCATCCCTCCGATCGCTTTCTCCTTCATCACGTGGCCTCCTCCTCTGTGTCTGTACCTTCTCCTCTTATTATGAGGACCCCGGTCATGTTAGATTTAGGGCTCACCTACTCCAGTATGACTGCATCTGAACTAATTATGTCAGCCACAGCCCTCTTTCCAAATCAGGTCACATCATGAGTTACTAGGCGGTTAGGACTTGTACATATCTTTTTGAAGGAGACAATTCAACCCATAGCAATGATTGACATGATTCCTTCCCCTTGTCGCCATAACAACCGTCCCCAGCAGCCTGCATCCCTGAGTTAATGAGGAGTAGACCCTCAAATTGGACATGTAGCATAAACATGGAAAGACCTTTGTTTTTTTAAGCAACTGAGAATTTTGGGCTTAGCCGTCCTGTTTGACCAGCAGAAATCTGAAGAATTCGCTTCTATACTTATTTTTTGGCTTATAGCTTTGTATAGTATCTATTAATTCATTGAAGTCTGCTAATTAGCCTCCAACATTCATTCTCTTCCTTCTCCCCACCAAGCTGGCGACTTCCCTGGTGGTCCAGTGGTTAAGAATCTGCGCTTCCACTGCAGGGGGCACGGGTTCCATCCCTGGTCGGGGAACTAGGATCCCGCATGCCTTGCAGTGTGGTCAAAATAGAAAAGAAAATGCTGTTTCCCCACCAAGCTGTAGGTGCACCTCCCGTGGCCCTGTGATTAAGCTCTGGTCAGTGGATGTGAGCAGAAGTAGAATATGAATTTTTACATTTTCTGGCTCACGTCCTTGAAAGGAAAGTGAGTGTCTTTCATTTCCTCTTTCCCAGGGGCTGGGGTGAAAAGTCGGGTTCAACCCAGCAGTTGCAGGCAATACCGTAGGGGCGCAGCCCAAGAAGTGGAGGGTCCTGCCTCCAGAAGGACCCTGGGCAGTAAAGACTGTTCCCTGGCTGGGACCCCCAACCTACCCCTGGATGCTGCTGGAGAGAAACAACAAACGCTTGTCTTTTTCAAGCCATTGTCACCATTGTCACCACGGCTCCTCGTTTCTGCAGCCCGGATGGTGCCCCACCCAACCTGCACTCCAGTGTGAAAACGTGAGGACGGGGTTCCCCTCGAAACCCTCCTCCTCTCAGCCTCTTCACAAAGTTTGCTATTTCTACTGTTATTTTTCATTTTTCTTATGGTTACTTTTGTGACTTTAAGTACAAACACCCTCAGCCTCTATTTCTTGCTCCGTCTCCGTGACTCCCTTCCACCTAAGATGAAGATGGTTAACACTCCTACCTGTGTTTCCACATCCTGCTTTCCGTCAGCTGCAATTTTACAACTGTTAACATTTACATTATATCCTACGACCACAAACAAGTTTGTTCAGGTGGATTCCCAAAGTTTAAAATGAAAAGGCTGTGTTTATGTGTTATATAAAGAGTGCTTGGTAAGGGCCAAGTAGAACATGGGAAACATTTCCTTCTCTGCAGGTCCAGTGGGTGACACCTGGACCATCAAACCAGTGGCAAAATCAGTTGAGTTCTAAAACGATGTCGATTCCCTAAAATCAAGTTAATTCATTCACTCATGCTTATTTTTTAAGTGCCTACTATGGACCAGACATTTTCTAGGCTTTTAAAATATAGCAGTGAATAAAAGAGCCCCAAATCCTTGCCCTGTGAGGCTGACATTCCATCATGGAGAGACAGTGGTTAAACAAGACCCATAAGGTGTTGGTATCAATGCAGACAAGTAAGGCAGAGAAGCAGTGTGTGTGTGTATCGCAAGGTTCCAGAGCATCGCCAAAGAGGACCTCACCGCGAAGGTGACATGAGTAAAGACCAGAAGGAGATAAAAGAAGAAGCCGTGTGGTGATGTGGGGGGAGGAACATTCCAGAGGGAGAGGGCGAGCTAACTGAGGTGATGACAAGGACCAACCGTGAACTTGCAGCTGGGGAAGGAGGGAATGAGGGCACTTGAGCGATGGTGGTGGAACTGGGGCAATAGGTTTCGGTCCTGGTGGGGTGAAGGGTCTTCAGAGTTGGGGAACTAGAAGGAATGAGCTGGAAAGGCAGGAGGAGGTGGTCCAGGGGGCAGTGCTTGACGTTGAGATCTTGGAGGGGGGGCAGTGTTTGGTGATGCAAGGTCTAGGGGGTGACCCCCCGGAGTAGAGAACACAGTCTTTGGAGGAGACGAGGTCCACAAGCCGAGAGGTCAGGGCGTGGAAAGGTCCTCTGCCAGGATGCAGACATCTCTAAGAAGCATGGCTGGAGTCACGTTAGAGGGAGCTCAGGGAGCGAGGAGCCAAAGTTGTCAAGGAATGATGGCAGCCCGCGGATGACTGCAGCCAAGAGGGGTCGTGGCGGCTTAGTGTGACGGCGTGGGGTTCAGAGCTGGGTGCTCTGGGGAGGCAGGAGGGGAGTGACAAGAAGCACGGAAGGTGCCCCGCCTCGCTTTCAGACTGTGCGAGAGAAAGCCCAGCAGGGCTGTGGGCAGAGGTGTTCCTTGGGGGGAGCCGCATGTGGGGCAGCTGAAAGGAGGGGGGCAAAGTCAGTGAGAGGCAGAGGAGACGGGGGACTGACCAGAGACTGAGTGCTGGGGTCACAGAGTGGGGGACGACAGAGCCTTCTGGGGATGAGATTTTGGGGACAATGGTCCCCATTGAGCTGGGAGAGGTCTAGTGCTTGTGGCCAGCAAGGCACCTGGCCGGGGTGGAGGCTGGGAACGTCTGGGAGGGATGGACGGAGGGTCTTGTCAGGAGCACGCAGTTTCCAAGGCTGAGATTGTCAGCTCTGGTGTCAGCACTGAAGTCCCAGAGGACCCTGGTTCACCACGTGGTCCCCCAGGCTCTGTCTCTCCAGATGTGCAAAGCAGATAAATGTAGCTATGGACTTCATGGTGCTGCTGTGATGATGGAACCAGAGCAAGAAAGTCAGTTCCGGGGGCTTTGATGGTGCATAACCATCAAAACCTGCACTTTTACTCTGAGGACAGAGCTGATGCTGGTGAGGTCAACATTCTGTTTGCTCTGTATTTTGACCATCGCTTTTTATTTTGTTTGGTTTTTTCTTCAAGTTTATGATGGCTTTTTAAAAAATAATTCAGAGTCGATGTTTTTCTAACTGCCCCGGAAGAACCTGGCTTGTTGGATGAACTGACATGCTGCCTTCTCTCTGGCAGGCGGGGGGTTCCCGCTGTCCGTGGATAGCACACGGTGCTCCCCTGCCCCCTGCCATGCTCACCCAGAGTCACTTGTTCCCGACCATGTTTATGCCAGTTTATGCTTTTTATTATAATCGTGTGATTTAACTAAATATTTTATAAATCTATTCTATATGCATGTGGAAAATAAACGTTGTTTCCACTAAGTCTAGGTTTACTACTTTGAAAAGAACTGATAACAGCAAGTCGTTAAAAAATACATTGCTGCCAGACTAGGTGTAAGAAAATGACTGAAAAAAATTACTACATCTAAAGAATATCCCTTTTTCCTTCTTTTTCTCCCTCCCTCTCTCCCTCCTTTCCTTCCCACCTTCCCTTCCTTCCTTCCTTCCGCCCCCTTTCATCTTTCTTATTGTTTCCTTATTTTTATGCTTCTGTACTTTTATCCCCATGGCACTTCAGAAGAGACAGGTGGCAAAGGTCACACGAGCCGATTTTGTCATCTGGACCTGGGGGTCCGCCTTTGCTCTTTAATCAAGCTCTGAACAACGGTATTCCTTCAGTTATCCTAATGTGGTTAGAATTGGAGCAACAAAAGGTGGACAAAACCACTCTGAAGTCTGGTGGACTTGGGTTCAGATTCCAGCTCCGTCACGTGGCGGTTGGCTTAGCGTTTCTGAGCCTCAGTGAATCATCTGAAAAGTGGCAGGATAATAATATTTAGCTTTCACGGAGGAAGGGAGAAGGACAACAGTGTTAGCGGAGAAAACCACAGCTTTCAAGGCGGATATCGCCTCTGACTCTAGGACCTGCCTGCCTTTGGGTGTGTGATTTTGACAGGAGACTCGTACCACTGGGTCTTCATTTCCTCAAGAGCAAATATTTGGGAGGACGATGGTATGAAGCACTTCGCATGACGCTTGACGAAGAGCTAGCGCTCGGTAGATGATCACCAAGATCGTACTGACGCTTGGAAAAGGCTAGAAGGACTCGCTGTGGCCGTATGATGGCTAAGTTTTGTTTTTCTTCTTTTAACCTATTCCCAAATTTTATGTAGTGAGTAGGCGTAACTATTAAGATATCAGGACAAAATACCATCAAATGACGATAATGATCAATCGTGCTTGCCTATTCATCCCCTTCTAGAACTTGCCTTGAACCCTCACTCACTTCTGAAGCCTTTGCTTACTATACATGAAGTTATAAAGTAATGAGGTATAGGAGAAGCCACGTTGATTTTCAACTTAAAAAAAAAAAGCTAAGTTGGGCACATTTATGAGCTACATGATAGTAGACAGAGCTCCGTAGAATGTTCCTGATACCCACCTGGCCAAACGGTGTTAGGAATACGCTTGGTCCAGACAAGAAGGCACTTTTGTTCATAGGAAAGCCTCCAGTGAAATGTGCTGGCTTGATAGACCTACCCCCACTCCTGACCACTATTCACATCCACCAGAAGCATCAGCAGGCTCTTTCCAGAGCTATTCGCTTTGTAAATGGGAAGTTATTTCTGTCTAAAAATATGCAAAATACATTAGAAGGGAATTGCAAGACATTAAGGATTCGAAAAACTTACTCTGATGACTTTTAATGGCGAAATATACTATCTTCCGTTGAGCATGAGTTTATTTTGTTAGTAATGCTAATTGTTCAAACAGCCCTAAATGGCTTAAAAAACCTGGCAAACACTTGTCTAATACCTCTAAACAGATGGACAAATTTCTCATTAAATCTAAATTTATTCTTTATCTCTAACTTCCCTCAGAAAAAGACAAGGATCTCAGCACACTTTGCCTCTGCCGTGAACCCCCCCCAACCCCGCCTTACACCTCCCACTTCTGTGTGTGTTTAGAGCACCAGTTCTCTAACTCTCCGTGGCCAAGGTCGACTTTATTAATTTTTGAAAATTCCCAATCAGATTAGCAATAGCATTTGTCTAGAACTTTTGCTTCATTATTTTTTAAAATTCAAAACTTAGCCTTTTTATTAATCTCTTCTTTTAAAAAATTTACCAAAATATTAGTAGATAGTTAGATTTATCAATATTATTTTACTGATTTATCAGGTTGCTGTTATTATTATTATTATTTTTTTGCGGTACGCGGGCCTCTCACTGTCGTGGCCTCTCCCGTTGCGGAGCACAGGCTCCGGACGCGCAGGCTCAGCGGCCATGGCTCACGGGCCCAGCTGCTCCGCGGCATGTGGGATCTTCCCGGACCGGGGCACGAACCCGTGTCCCCTGCATCGACAGGCGGACTCTCAACCACTGCGCCACCAGGGAAGCCCAGCTTGCTGTAATTTTTTATATGCTGCTCCTTCCTTCTGGGTTTACTTTTCTTCTTATTGAAGCACATTCTTTAGTAGGTTTTTTTTGTTTGTTTTTTTCCAGTGAGGGTTCTGTGGTTAACAAAATATTAGTTTTTGTAAGTCTGAAAATGCCTCTATTCCACCTTTACTACTCAGTGACAGTTTGTGTAGATACAGAATTTTGGGCTGGTAGCATCTTTTCTTCAACAGAGATGATATTATGTCATTGTGCTCTGGCCTCTTTTGTGTCTGGTTTGAAATTTGCCTGTTCTAGTCAATGTTCTTTATCTTCACTGCTGTGTGTTTAGGTGTAGATTTGTTTATATTTTTTATTACCAGCATCCAGTGTTTGCTTTCTTTTTTTTTCTAGATAATTGAATTTTAGTCAGCACTAAAAAGACATGATCTATCAAGCCATGAAAAGACATTGTCGAATCTTTTTCATTCTTTTTCAATTTTTATTGGAGTCTAGTTGATGTACAATGTTGTGTTAGTGTCTGCTGTGCAGCAGAGTGAATCAGTTATACATATACACGTATCCACCCTTTTAGATTGTTTTCCCATATAGGCCATTGCAGAGTATCGAGACACGTTCCCTGTGCTCTACAGCAGGTCCTTATTAGTTATCTATTTTATAGAGAGTACAGTGTATATGTCAGTCCCAATCTCCCAGTTGAATCCTCCACCCTGCCTCCCCCTCCCCTCCCCAATGTTTGCCTTCCAACCAAGGGCTTCCTGTCTGCCTTCAGCTCTGAAAAGTTCTCAGCTCTTACGCCTTTTGCATAATCCCTTTTCTGTTGTTGTGTCTGTTTTTCCTTCAGCAAGGTTGGAGCCTCTTAATCTGTCTTCCGGGTCTTAATTTGTCTTTTACATTCCTTACCATTTGGTCTACCTCTGTTGCATTCTCTCTTTTTTTAAAAAAAAAACTTATTTATTTATTTATTTAGGCTGCATTGGGTCTTTGTTGCTGCGCGCGGGTTTTCTCTAGTTGCAGCGACCAGGAGCTACTCTTTGTTGCAGTGCGTGGGCTTCTCATTGCGGTGGCTTCTCTTGTTGCAGAGCATGGGCTCTAGGTGTGCAGGCTTCAGTAGTTGTGGCACACGGGCTCAGTAGTTGTGGCTCGTGGGCTCTAGAGTGCAGGCTCAGCAGCTGTGGCACATGGGCTTAGTTGCTCCACGGCACGTGCTATCTTCCCGGACCAGGGCTTGAACCCGTGTTCCCTGCATTGGCAGGTGGACTCCTAACCACTGCGCCACCGGGGAAGCCCTACGTCTGCTGCATTCTTGATAAATTTCTCAGTATCATCTTCCAACTCACTAATGCCCTCTTCATCTGTGTCAGCCTAGAGTCTACTTCGTTGGCTTAGTTTTAATTTTGTGACTTTTTTTCACTTCCTGGGTTTCTCACTTATCGCTTGTTCATGTTCATTTGTTCATGATTCCTACTTACCTATCTTTATTTCATAATTCCTTGTGCATTGTGGCAGACTGAGTGCTTTAATGGCCCCAATTCTTGGCCTTTTCCTGAAGCAACAGTTCCTCTCTCTACAGAAGCCAAGTCTATTTACTCATTCCTCTAGTCCAGCTCACTTTGTGACTTGCCTGGGCCCACAGAGTGCAGTGGAAGTGGCAGTGATCCCGTTCTTAGAGGCCTTGATGTTTGCACTTGCTTTCTTGCTCCTGTGCCATTGCCATGAGAATATGTCCAGGCCACCCTGCTGTAGGATGAGAGACATGTGGAGTAAAGCTGAATCACTGGTCCCATCAGCTGAGGATCCACCCTGACGTGGGAGCCGGCCAGCTAAGATCGGCAGAGCACAGGGTTCACCCAGACACGTGAGCGAATGTACACGTACTTTTCACGCTACCGAGATTTTGCATATTTCTGTTATTGTTGTTACGTAGCATTATTGTGGCAATAGCTAACGAATCGTGCTCTTTTCTTGGAACTTATTCTTTCCTTTACTTCTCTGAACCTTATGCATGTCTCTTTTAAAAGTCATTTTGAGATTAATTTTTTTCCATTTCACTGGGTGTGATCTCATATCTTGACTGTGGACTTTGTTCTCTGCATTTCTTAAGTGACATGCATTTTGAAATTTTATTGGTGAGCTTCTTTTTCTCCCTGATTTCTCTGAATTCACCTCCTCTGTCCCTCCAGTCACGATCCAGGTCTTCTCCGGAGGCTCCTCTCCTTTGCTGATGTTGGGGGCACTGCAGATGTAGCCCCTGAGCTAGAAAGTGACTTGGTCCAGGTCTGTCCAGGTGCTTTCTCTGCTTCCTCTCACCCTCACGGCTATGCATCTCCTTGGACATCAGAGAACTTTCATCAGCTCCTGTTGGTGGTTGGGGGACCCCCACCTCAGCTCCAGAAGTGAGGATGGCTTTCCTTCCCTTTCACCCACGGGGGGGCTTTGTGTCCTGTTCCTGCACAGGAGCTGGGCTTCTAGTTGCCTCTGCATGTTTCTGGGTGGGAAACCTACTCCAGATCCACTCATTTCTGTGTTTTTTTTTTCTTTTCAAAGAGATGTTCACTTATATTTGAGCTTGGCTACACAAGTATATTTAAATATGTTTTGGAGAGATAGACATGTAGATCAATGGAGCAAAACAGAAAGAGACCCCCTCTCTCCCCACGTACACTCAACTGATTTCTGAAAAAGGTGTAAAAGCAATTCAGTGAAGGAGATACAACCTTTTCAACAAATGGTACTGGAACAGTTAGATAGCCATAGGCAAAAAAAGAAGGAATCTCAACTGAAACCTCACATCTTATACAAAAATAGATGCAAAATGGATCAAGGATTTAAATGTAAAACAAAACTTTTAGAAAAAAAGTAGGAGAAAATCTTTGCAACATGGGGACAACCGAAAGTTCTTAGACTTCATAACAAAAGCACGACTCGTAAAAGAGAAAATGGTTAAATTGGACGTCATGAAAATGGAAAACTTTTGTTGTGTGATAGATCCTAAGAAGATAAAAGACACGGTACAGAATTGGAGAGCATCCCTGCAAAGTGCATATATCGGCAAGCACTAAATTTCTAGACTATTTTAAAGAACTCTCAACATTCAGTCGTAAAAGCACAAAAATCCAATTAGAAAATGGGCAAAAGGTATAGAGAGACATTTTACCTACAGGAGGCAGACAAGCACGCGAAAATATGCTCAACATCCTTAGCCATTAGGGAAGTGCACATAAAATCACAGGGATATATGACACACCTATCAGAGTGGCTAAAATAAAAAATAATGACAACACCCAATGCTGATGAAGATGAGGAGAAATGATCACTCATGCTTTGCTGGTGGGCATGCAAAATGGTACAGCCACTTTGGAGAAAGTTTGCCACTTTCTTAAAAAACGAATCAGGCAACTACCATGTGACCCAATAATTTCACTCTTGGGCATTGACCCCCAGAGAAATAAAAATGTATGCTCACATAAAAACCTGCATACAAAAGTTTTATTTGTCATAGTCAAGAACTAGAAACAACCCAGATGTTCTACAATGGTGGCTGGTGAAGCAGCTATGACGTGGAACACTACTCAGCAATAAAAAGGAACAAATTATTCAATTATTGGATGGATCTCAAGGGATTTCTGCTTTGTGAAAAAAGCCACTCCCCAAAGGTCACATACTGTGTGATTCTGTTTATATAGCATTGCTGAAATGATAAAATTGTAAAAATAGAGAACAGATAAGTGGTTCCTAAGGGTTAGTGATGGGCTGGGGACAGGAGGAAGCATGTGTGACTGTAACGGGACAACACAGGGATCCTGGTGGGGATGGAAAGCCTCTGTATCTTGATTGGATCGATGTCAATATACTAGTTATGATATTTTACTATAGGCTTGTAGGATTTTACCATCAGAGAACTGGGTAAAGGGGACAAGGGATTGCTCTGTGTATTTCTTACAACTGCACATGGATGTATGATTATCTAAAGATAAACAGGTTAATTCAAAATATCTTGTCTATCACTGCTGGGTTTAGAGTTGGATAAAGAGATCCGAGTGTGAGTTTTCAGTGTCGTCTGACCCGAAGCAAACACATGGGTATAATATGATTGTAAATCAAACCATCACCCTTAAAATAAGGTGTAGAGCATGAGTCCCGACCTCTCAGTGAAGAAGAGGAAAATGTTTGGCTTCTTAGTGAATTCCTGTGAAACTGTCTGCTCTCTGCTCAACGCCTTCCACGAAACAATCGTGGAACACAAAAGCCTTTCTAAAGTCTAGAAATATTTCTCTATTCGTACCTAAATACAAACAATCCTTCCCGTACAACATGTAGAAGTTGTGAAATGAAAAGAAATAAGAATGGAAGAGTGAGCCCCTATGATGGCTTTTCTTTATGGAACCCAAGCTTTTTGAAGGTGGGATTCTACTCTCCAAATGGGCACAGACTGTGCCGAGTGCTCTCAAAAAATGTCTTTTTTTTCCCCCTTAAACAATGGTTTTGGATTGGTGTATTATTCATCTGTGTTTCTCCCTGTGAGTTTCAGTGCACCAACAAAAATCACCCTTCCTTGTTTTCCTCCCTTTCTATTTTTAACACAAAGAAGACTGTATTTTATAAAGAATCCAAGAAGCCTGTGAGGCATGTTTCTTCTTCCCTTTAATTCTGGGGCTCAGCCGCTACCCCTCTCCAGCGCCATTTCCCATCACAACTCGAATTTAAATATTCTAATCAATTTATTTTAGACACTCCTCTGGCTCCCTTGTGCCATCGCAGCAAACCTTTCCAGTTTTTTCCTTCTTGCTCCTTTTCTTCTCCTCTCCCCCCTCCATCCTCTTCCTCTTTCTCGCCCCTCCCCCTCCCTTTTCCTGGGAGACGGAGATTTCTTTGTGCTTGGGGTGACTGATTGAATTTTACCTGAGCCAAATTATAGTTGCACATTCTAGTAATTGCAGAGGGCCACACAGAGAAACAAAGCATTGACTGCTGTTGTAGTGGGATTTCCCAGATGTATAATTTCAAATTGATATGAAAAAAAGCCTTGCAATGCATTAATAATAGCATAAAATGTAACTCTGTCGGCCAGGGGTGAGTGGAGGCTTTATTTTCTTAGCTACAAAACAAGCCATAGACCTCAGGTGCCCAGCATTTATTGTTGGAACGGGTTTTCTATCGCATACCTCCTGAAACACAAAATAAGAAAAGGTTTATGCTGACTCCTGGCACCATTCACAGTGCTCTGCACCACATACCCAGAAAGCACACGCCCAGCATTAAAGCACCACCTTGTTGTTATGTTTCCCCTTTTTATTGAGTCCTTCAAAAGGCAGAAGGTGCTTCTGTAATTTGAAAGCACCCATCCACATCTCGGGGAAGAAGCAGGTCATAAAGGCTATTTCTTTTCTATGGTGTCATTATTCTTTTCCTAGCGTCTGACAAGTATCACTCTTGTGATGTCGAAAAGAAAGAAAGAAAGAAAGAAAAAGAAAGAAAGAAAGAAAGAAAAAGAAAGAAAGAAAGAAAGAAAGAAAGGAAGGAAGGAAGGAAGGAAGGAAGAAAGAAAGAAAATCTCAGGAAAGTCATATAGTTTCCTTAACGTTGAAGGCACTGGGCCATAGCGCCTTACTTTATCTGAGAACCTTGTGTGTGTACACATGTGTACGTGCCTGGCCATATCCACACAGGGCAAAGAGAAGCAAACTTGTGCTTTTGCATCAAATGCAAGTTACAGAGATGTTGAAATCATGCACAATGTGCTCCACCCAAACTCAAAGGGTATTTAAATACGGCCGGAGGACGAATTTCCACATCTTCACCAACACACAGACTGCTTTACCTATGCAGACAGAGGTCACCTGGGGTGTCCACACAGTGGGCCGTCAGCTGAAGCCAACAGCTGGTTCAGATAGCCATAGTTCAGTTGTTCCACGAATGTCATTGCTTCTGCTCTTCCCAAAAGCTGGGGTGTGGCTTGATTTTCTCTTTTTGGCAGTGGATGACCTTGAGACACCCTGAGATTGGGGCTCTGAGAAAGGGCAGAGGCTGGACCCTCCCTGTCCTCCACGGCTCAATCCAGGGCTCAGACCCACCGTGTGGTTCGCTTCC
>NC_090307.1:2447500-2465000 GCF_039906515.1 Pseudorca crassidens | reverse complement strand
TCTCAACACGTGGTAACTTTTCATCGAATTTCTCTCTCTCGCTGGTCTGTGAGCTCCTTGGGAGGATGGACCAGTGTCTGAATATAGAAGGGGCACAAACTATTAATGCAAAGAAGGAAGAAAAAGTGGAGGAAGTAAAATCTGTCGAGAATTTTAATACTAGAGAAAAACAACCACGTTCATCTTCTCATCTTTCTTTCTAGTTTTTGCCCATATAGACGTATTACATATTCCCCAAAATAGCATTATTCAATGTTATTTGAATTATTCTGCATTTGACAGTGGCTCTGTCATCTTCATAAAGGTTTTAAATCTCTACATATTATTTGATCGAATAGAATTGATTTAACTGTTTTCCAACCTTCGAATGTTCTGATTATTTCAAAGAACCAAAGAAGTTCTTTTCCACTTAAAACTCTTCGTTTTATTGGATTATTTCTTTAGGAAACAATCCCAGGTGTTAGAGAATTACAATTCAGGCTGCTAGCAGTTTGACTGCACAGTGATGGAGAACAGGGGCTTTGATTTAGACAGACCCGGCATCTCCATTTACTTGCTGTGCGAAACCGAATGATGTACTTAACCAATCGAAACCCCAATCTCCTCACCCACACGAACAGGATAATATTAGTACTAAACTCTTAAGCTTGTGAAAATTAAATGAGATGATGCATGTAACTAACCACACAGTCCCCATGCTTAGAAATTATTCAGAAAATGATAGCTATTTATAAGAAAGTACTTTATAGAAGGACTCCACCACTTACACTGCTGCTGCAATGACTGTACAAAGCCATCCGGGATTTTGCCAGAGTGATGGACTAGAATAAGGCTGCGCAGAAGGGACCTGGCTCAGGGCCCTGTATTCCTGGTCATGACAGATCGATGGCCCCCACTTGACTGTATCAAAGCATTTCGCGTTCATTCACATTGTGAATCAGAAACTCTCAGGGCGCTTCCAGGAAAATGCATTTTCTACAAAATGCCTAACAATTTATTTTACTTGCTTGTGGCAAATATTTATTGTACCTGCCATTCTGTACAGAACAAGATTGAGATCTGTAAGTGGAAGAAGAAAGGTGGCTTCTCAGCAAGGTTTGCTCTTGTTTTGTTTGTTTTTCTGGCTTTATTGAGACATAATTGACATGTATCATTGCGTAGGCTTAAGATGTACAACGGGATGGTTTGATGTATACTGTGAAATGATTACCATAATAGCATTAGTTAACAACTCCTTCACCTCATACAGTTAGCAGTGTGCGTGTTGAGAACATTTAAGATGTACTCTTTTAGCAGCTTTCAAGAATATAACACAATATCGTTTACTATTGTCACCATGCTGTCCATTGATTCCTGGAACTTACTCCTTTTATGACTGGAAGTCTGTAGCCTTTGCCCAATGTCTTCTTATTACCCCCCAACCCCCGGCCCCCGGCGACCACCAGTCAACTCTTTGTTTCTGAGTTCATCTACTTCAGATTTCATGTATAGGTGGTGTTATACAGTAGCTTGTGTAACTCATAAAAAAATCTCACCTGTGCTTGCACTCGACCGTTCTTGATATACTTTTCCATCGTTTCTGCTCATGAACCCTCTCTGCTCTCCTGTGAGGCATTTTGATTTTCTCGTTTGACAGGAGAGAATATTGAAGCCCCAAAAGATAAAACAACTTTCCAAGGTCACTAAGTTAGAAGATGGTGCATCCTTTCACAATGCAGCTTGAGTAGAAAAATCAAAGAAATTGTATTAATTTTTAGCCCATTGTGTCATAGAAATCAGACACTTTTCATTAACTACTATTCATGCACAGGGTCATTTCGTGAGCCCTTACAACTCACTTTGCAATGACAGTAGGCTCACCATAATGGGAAGAAAACTGGAAAATAATTTTTGGTTGGAGTTGTTTCCACAACAGTTGATAGAAATGTCCAGGGCCAGTTTCTTCAACCCGAGGAGGGTGACAGCATGAGAGGTCTGTAAAATGAACGACTGAGCAGCTTTTGTTGTTCCTCTCAACTTTGACTTCCTGTGAATCCTCAATTCATTCCTAAACAGAAACTTCAATAAAGCAAGCCCACATTCTAATTTTATGGGGTAAAAAGTAGTAAATCCTAACAGCAACACTAGTTCTTTATGTTGAAGATATCTTGTCTGTGGTATCTTTAGATCCATATCACAGAATAGAATAGAATGTAGGCAGGCATGACCCCAGATGATGAGAAATGTTAGTTAGAATAAAGTCCCTGAAACAAGGCTGAGTGGTTTTCCCTGTGCTGTGTTTACTAAGACAGGCGAGCAAGGTCATACATTTTAGAAAGATCTCTAGCGCTGAGAATTGAAACTTAAGAAGGGTTTTAACCAGCTCAATTAACTGGAAACATCTGTTGATAAAAGTCTTAGTCCATTCAGGCTGCTGTAACAAAATTCCACAGCCTGGGTGACTTATAAACAGCAGACATTTATTTCTCACAGTCCTGGAGGCTGGAAGTCCAAGGTCAAGGTGTCGGCATGGCCACTACCTTCTCACCTTGTCCCCACAGGGTGGAAGTGACAAGCTCTATGGGTCTCTTTTATAAGGGCACTAATCCTACACATGAGGGCTCCACCCTCACCATCTAATCACCTCCTAGCACTATCATATGGAGGGTTAAGCTTCAACATGTGGATTTGGAGGGAACACACACACACTCACACCACAGCAACAAATACACTGAATTTCTTGAGTATTTTTGGTTTAGAATGTTTCATTGTATTGTTCATTCATTTTTTTATGAATTCATTTTTATTATCTTAGTCTATTGTTTCTATTTCTCTGCTCTAGTTTATTAATCCCCCCATCCTTTTTTTTTCTTTTCTTTAATCATGGTGCTTACATGCTGACAAAGAAGTCTGTTTCTTGCCTAATTTTATAAACTGTTCAGCCATGCCCCTATTCACTGTTTTCTCTTAATTATGTATTCTTGTTAACCTCCGTATGCATTCAAAGTTACAGATTGCCATTGACACAGTATTAATTAAAACATATAATTTATGACATTGGAGCTTGAAATTAATAAGTGACAACACAATTACATGGTTTGCCTAATTGTCCTTCAGTAATATAAAGATTGACATTTGAAGCTGTATTAGGAGCTAAAAGCACTCATAAACTCACAATAGCTTTGAAAGTAATCACAAGAGAGTCTAAAGAAACCAGCCCCATTTCAAGGGAGAGAACACTGGGCAGTTTAGTGGGAGGACAATTATCTTTTCTCTTTTTATTAACAGTTTAAATCTATGGGGGGAAAAGTTCATTTTAATAATTAAAAAGTAGCTTGTATTATATTTAATTTGTGTTGTATGAAACTTTGAATAAATTGTAAACACAGCCCTTTGTCCTCTGGGTGTCTTTAGTATCATCTTTGTCACTTTCTATGTTCTTTTAGTTTCCTTGTCCACATTACTTTTTACATAATCAGATTGAAGAAATTCTACACATGTTCTGTTTCTGACTGATGACCTTCAAATCCGGTAATTTGACATTGTGTCACCATCCATTCAGTGCATGGTCTTACTCTCTAGAATATTTCTCATGACACCAAAATAAGTCAGGACTTGTATGCATTGCTTAGATCAAGTACTAACTCAGCCAAGCACAGCTTTTTACTGAACTTAGAGATGGTCTTCCAAAGGAAAACATTCTCATTTAAATATCATGATAACACAGGTGGTTCAGCAGTGCACTTTTGGAAAAGCTCATAAATACAGAGCCAGTAGTGATTTCACTGGGCCCAAAGAAAAGAACTATTTCAAAACTAAATTCATAATTCAAAGTTTTTGTAAAAGTTTAGAATTTGGAAATTGAGTCAGAAAAACCAATTTTTTCCTGATATTTAAAAAAGCATATGGTGGGAAAGCAATTTTTATAATGTTAATGAGTTATCAACAAATACTTTGGGTTAATATTTATTTTATCACACATAGAGTAAAATATATTCACAACATACGTGCATATGTTGTGTGTGTGTGTTTCTGTATGTGACACGTGCATGTTTCCTTTAGTTTTGGAAGAGCACACAATATTGACTTTGGAACTCAATGCTATGGTACAAATTATAGCAAACATCTCCTTCAACTTTTTAGAAGTTTTCCCTAAAAATACTCACATTAAGAAAATAAAGAATTGGATGGCTCTGGACTGGATGCAGAATCAGGTTGCTTGGAATCAAATCCTGGACCTACTGCTTCGATGTGTTTATAGACAAGACCAAAGTGCTCACCAGATAAGTATCTAGTGGAAGGTTTGGTTTCAATTGAATTTATAAAGCTTTGTCTTTATTTTCTATAAAAAATTATTAATGTACATTTACTTTTATTTAATCAATTCATTAAGAATCTTTCAACAAAAATTTTAATAATAAATGTACACACTACTATATATAAAATAGATAACCAACAAGGACCTACTGTAAAGCACAGGGAACACTGCTCAATATTCTGTAATAACCTAAATGGGAAAATAATTTGAAAAAGAATAGATACATGTATAAGTATAACTGAATCACTTTGCTGTACACCTGAAACTAACACAACGTTTTTAATCAACTATGCTCGAATATGAAATAAAAATTAAAAAGATATTTGAGGACTTCCCTGGTGGCGCAGTGGTTAAGAATCCGCCTGCCAATGGAGGGGACATGGGGTTCGAGCCCTGGTCCCGGAAGATCCCATATTCTGTGGAGCAACTAAGCCCATGCACCACAACTACTGAGCCCGCATGCTGCAACTACTGAGCCCGCATGCTTAGAACCTGTGCTCCACAACAAGAGAAGCCACAGCAATGAGAAGCCCATGCACCACAATGAAGAGTAGCCCCCACTCGCTGCGACTAGAGAAAGCCCACATGCAACAACGAAGGCCCAGTGCAGCTAAAAATTAAAAAAAAAAACAACATATTTGAATAATAAACCTGATCAAAAAAAGAAAACACGTGGGCTTCCCTGGTGGCGCAGTGGTTGAGAGTCCACCTGCCGATGCAGGGGACACGGGTTCGTGCCCCGGTCCAGGAAGATCCCACATGCCGCGGAGCGGCTGGGCCCGTGAGCCATGGTCGCTGAGCCTGCGCGTCTGGAGCCTGGGCTCCACAACGGGAGAGGCCACAACAGTGAGAGGCCCACGTACCGCAAAAAAAAAAAAAAGAAAACATGTGAGAATTTCACCTCTGCATAGTTAGCCAAGAGAAATGAAAACATATGACTACACAAAGAATACAGCTCAGAAACAAAAGGGTATGGTCTACTGTTGCACGCAAAAACAAAAAACAGAAACCAAAAAAACCCACTAAAAAACAAGGGCAAATCTCAGAAACAATCATCTGATTGAAAAACTCTTACTTAGAAGGAAATATATAGTGTTTTTGTTTTTTATCGGAGTAGAGTTGCTTTACAATATTTTGTTAGTTTATACTGTACATCAAAGTGAATCAGCTATACGTATACACATATCCCCTCTTTTCTGGATTTCCTTCTCATTTAGGTCATCAGAGAGCATTGGAAATGTATGCTGTTAAATTTAATTTATTTGGAATTCTAAAACAGGCCAAAGTAACCTGTGACAGAAATAATCAGGACAGCAGTTGCTTCTGTGGGGATCAGGGACAGGTATCAACCAGGAGAGAGCAAGAGATAACCTGGGGGGTGCGGGTAATGCTCTACATCTTGATAGGGTCTGAGTGACCTGGGTCTATTCATTTGCCTTAGTAAATCTGCATTTAAGATTAGTGAACTAGGGACTTCCCTGGTGGTGCAATGGTTAAGACTTCTCCTTCCAATGCAGGGGGTAAGGGTTCGATCCCAAATATTACCTCAAAAGAAAAATACAATTGTAAGCATATAATACATTCTAGTTAATGATATAAATGTTGAAACATTTATGTGGAGGTGCATCAATGCTTCAAGTCACCTTGAAATGCTTCAAAAATAAGATGGCTCTATGGATAGATGTGTGGTGAAACCAATATCGTGAAATGGTAGCAGTACAATCTAGGTGGTGGGTGTCTATGTGATCACTATGTTTTTTAACCTTATTTGTATTTTTTAAATGTTTCATAAGAAAGTGTTTTTTTTTTGTTGGTTTGTTTGTTTTTTGCAGTACACGGGCCTCTCACTGTTGTGGCCTCTCCCGTTGCGGAGCACAGGCTCCGGACGCGCAGGCTCAGCGGCCATGGCTCACAGGCTTAGACGCTCTGCGGCATGTGGGATCTTCCCGGACTGGGGCACGAACCCGTGTCCCCTGCATTGGCAGGCGGACTCTCAACCACTGCACCACCAGGGAAGCCCCATAAGAAAGTGTTTGAATAAAAATAGTAAAGCTATAAAAATTGTCTCTGATTCGTGGGGTACGGTTCTCATGGATTGTAAGCTGTACTTAAGTATATAAATGCTGTCGCTTCAACATAAGTTATGCTTATCTTTTGACTAATTTATGGATCATTTTGAATTGCCATGACACTAAAAAAGGAAGGAGTTACATGCTTTTGCAGACACTTGACAGGAAAACACATAAAGTATTCACTTCTTCCAAATTTACTTTTCTTCTTTAATGCACTATTACCATACAGAGATAAAACCATTAAAAATAAGTTAGAATAGAAATTTACTTAATATAATTACAATTTTGCTTTCTACATCCAATGTGTATTCAGTTGTGCTGAGTTTTAGACTTTGTAAGCCTTACCAGGAAGCAAACCTCCACTGGAAGTCTCAGAATAAGGAAGAAAGCAAGCACACCTAAGAGATATGTGATTCAGTCTTTTTTTTTTCAGACCTATAAACTCTTAAATAATTTTAGTGCATAAGTTAAAATTAGATTTTCCTTTGTCGAACCACAAATCCAGTTTTCAAAAAGTGGAGGACTAGTGCGGGGAGAACGCCTTGTGTGTTTTTATTTCCTCTTCAGGAAGGGCTGGAGCTGAGAACAGTAGAGCGTTACAGGCGGGGATTTAGATGAACCCTGAGAGTTAACGAAGGGACTTCCCAGGGTTTCCAACATCATAGATAAGAACGACATTCACACGCCTTTCCCACAACATCTTTCAAAATACAAGCCCCAGCACTGCTCATTTGCCTATGAAATTGTAGAAACATAGTGCTTGTCGGGGCCTGGGGTCCATTGGAGATCCGGGATAGGAGTTAAATGCCTTTCAGCTACTGGCCAAGTAGAAATGCCAAGGTTAGGTATACAAATAAAAATACATACATATGTGTATATACAGATACACGTGTGTGGATACTGAAGTAGAAGGATATGTTTGCATTAAAGAAAGTAAACTTTCTCCATCCTCCCCTCCTTTTTCCCCCCTTTTTTCCTAAATCATTAAGAAAATTAAGTGACACTTTCTAGAGTCTGGAATCGTGAATGTCTTCATTGCATTCAGCCATATTTCTTCCCTTTCCCCACATCCTTCAGATTCACACTAGTTGTATTCAGCTAACTGAATTCAAACTGGTTGAGAAGAAAACAAACCATAAACAATTTGACTTTGCACTTTTGTTTTTCCTTTTTGAATCTGAGCTAAATACCGAGTCATAACAAAGAGGTCCTGGGGTCGGAGGAATGGGCACTATTACTTTATTAGCCATGTGCTTACCGCAGAAAGGCGGACAGCAGGCACTCTTCCTCACCTCTGCTTCTTTTGCTCTATTTTGTGGTCGAGAGATGCATTCACATCCACAGGGCAGTGGTCCTCTACACTGAAGTTTGGTTTTCTATGGTATCAGTATGCCCCAAGGCAGTTTATGTGGTAGTCCTACGTGAGGTTCATTTTGGTTTCTTCTTCTTGAGGTCCGTAGAACCGCTTGCCACGTTGGTGAAATTATCAGCCACTGATATTTCAAATACTGCTTCCACCTCTCTCCTCTCGCCTCCCTTTCTGGGGCCTCAGAGACGTGCTTATTAAATCTCCCTATGGTGGTTGTTGGGTTTTCCCTGTATGTTCGTCCTTTCTCTCTGTGTGCTTCCATCTAGACACTTTCTATGCACTTGAACTGAAATTTACTTAATTTTCATTGTTTTAATTAAATGGTTTGAATTTGCTCTCCTTTGCTATCCGTGATCTGCTTTTAGCCACACGTGTGGAAGTCTTCAGCTCAGTTTTTGTGTTTTTTAGTTTTCAAATTGGATTGATTTAATTCCTCTGGTAAAATTCTCTAACTTTTCATTTTTATCCTTGTTTTTTGGGGGGAGTAGGGTGCGCCCTGTGTGGCCTGCAGGATCTTAGTTCCTCGAGCAGGGATCGAACCCGTGCCTCCTGCAGTGGGAGCGTGGATTAACCACTGGACTGTCAGGGAAGTTGCTTTTCAGTTTTGTCTTGAATATATAATCATAACTGATAGTTGGGTGACTTGTGCGTCTGCTTCTATTGTATGATTTTTTTTAAAAAATCTGCTCATGCTATTTGGCCCTGTTTTTTTGGGCATACGTGGTAATAGTGAGCTGAATGCCTGAAATATTTAATAAAAGATTGCAGCATTCTGGGCTTCCCTGGTAGCGCAGTGGTTGAGAGTCCGCCTGCCGATGCAGGGGACAAGGGTTCGTGCCCCGGTCCGGGAAGATCCCACATGCCGCGGAGCGGCTGGGCCCGTGAGCCATGGCTACTGAGCCTGCGCGTCCGGAGCCTGTGCTCCGCAACAGGAGAGGCCACAGCAGTGAGAGGCCCACGTACCGGAAACAAACAAACAAACAAATAATAATGATTTAGGCAACGTTTTCAGAAAATGCAAGAAAAATTAATGCAAAAAAAAAAAAATCCCTGATGAAAGAAACCATCAAATTTTTAAAGAAAGGTTAGATTCCGCCCTGTACTTGCATGACCCCCCTCTCTGCCCCATCCCAGCCCTGGCCCTGGGGCCGATGAGACTATCAGGACAAGTGGGTGGCCTACATTGTTTGCTGATCCAATTTTTAAAAATATTGCATTAAAGTATTGTTTGTCTTGATTACTGAAGGTTTTTGAGGGTCGATTCCCAGGGACTTTTGGTGCCCCCTTAAATTTTGTGCCGGGATCGGCTGGGTCCCAGGGCTGGTGGGGGTGTGTGTCCTGGAGTCTTACCGGGGCACCACGTGGTCTCCAGTTGCCTTCTCTAGCCCAAGGGCAGGGACGTTTCTCCCCGCAGACTGGGGTCTCCTGCCAGCCCTGGCCTGGGAGGGATGCGGGGTGTGGGAGCTCCCTCCCTCACTGGCAGAAACCAGGATCTTAACGCAGCAAGACGCAGGGCTGGAATCTCCGTGGGGTGTGACAGGATGCGTGGGGCACTTTCGGAGACCCCTCCGGCTGTCCGCGTGGAAACCGGGGAGCTGCACCGTCTGTGCCAGTGCTTCAGGCAAAAGGAGCTGGTGATTTGGACCTGGGGTGGTGCTGGGAGACCCCTGGGGAGGACTTGGAACAGAGTGGGGAAGTGCGGATACCTGTGGAGACGATAGGCCTGTTAACGGCGTGGATGAAGTCGTGAATGACGCCGTGCATGGGGAGGAGGGTCCCGGGTTGTGACATCGTGCCCTTGGGCGAACGGAACAGTTCTCACCATCTCCTCGCTCCTTCCTGCTTGGCCAAGGCCACTGCCCTGAATTCCTTCTGTTTGTTCAAGAACAGAGGTGGACGCCACCACTGTGCTGCAACAGTTCACCAGGATGGGTCCGAAATCGGGAATTAATTTCAAACCCTATTGTTTGTTTTTAGGGTCCTAAAGCAAACCTAAGACCATCCTAAGTTTTCTGCTCTCAGCAAAACGGCTAAATTCACTTATCCGAAGTATTTATGAAGAGAAGAGTGGACGGGCTGCCCCCAAAAGCATTTCGATGCTTTTCAAGCAACTGAAGGCTAACTTCCACGGAGGTGATCCTGGAAGTGAAATTGTAACGTTAGTACAATAAACAAGAAATGCATTTAGACTTTGAGCGATTCAGATGTAAAGAATTTAGCCCTGATGTCTTTGGAGGTTGGAAGAGGGGACTTTAACCAGCTCCCATCTGGCTTATCCTGCTGAGCTGGGCTGAGACAAAGCTGGTGTGTTCCACACACCTGTCTGTTGGGTGAAATGGTTCCAGGTCCATCACTGCTGGCTGCTAGACAGGCTGGTGTCACCTTGAACAGGAGGACCCCCTACCCTGACCGTCTCTCCTATAAATCATGTCATCTATCCATAACTAGCAGGTTGGATGTGAGGTTTGGTTTCCTGGGTGTGACATCACTTACATGCTAACAAACAAGACAGAAAGAAAGAGGCAGGTCCCCGAGTCACTGTGATTTAGCTTTGAAAAAAGATCACTGCACCCTGCAATCTTTTAGAAAATCGGAACAAATGCTGACAATTTTATTTTCTTCCAGCATTTTCAACTCATGAAGCTTCTAGGGGAAAATATTCACCCTGAAATTCCAGTTGCTCCAGAGCCTCACAAAATTGAGTAAAATTCTATCGAGTCAGGTAACTGCTCCTGACTACCCAGTCACACAGACACGACAAGCAAACGGTCCTCCAGTTGGCACCTGACTGTCAGGGGAGGAGAAGAGAAAGGAAACAAACGCAGGGAACTTCCTTGTGGATGTATAGGAGGCAGTGCCACGGTGAGCATTTTCACCAGTGTCCATTTCAGTGTCTCTACATCTCAGCCCTTTGTACTGTTCCCACGAAGAAGGAAGATGCAACAAACACTGCTTATTCTGTAGAAATAAAAGTTTCCAAATTTGCAGGAACATCAACACAGCAGAGTCATCGTATTTGATAAGACCCGTCATTTCCATTGTCTGCTTCCTCCTCCCTTCCTTCCCTCCTTCCTTCCTTCCCTCCCTCCCTCCTCCCTCCCTCCCTCCCTTCCTTCTTTCTTTTCTCTTCCACGAAAACTGCAGAGATCAATACTCCCCTGAAAAGACAAAAACGAAGACAGAAGCGGCTGTAAGCAGCCTTGTATCGAGGCTGCAGCCCTGATGAATAATGTCGCTGTCATAACAGCGGGGATAATTTAATGCTGGTACTCAGTGACATGATAAATAGCTTGTCAGACGTGGGCAGCGGTGGAGTCGACGGAACTGCCCGTGACAAGTTCTGAAATATTAATCTTCTGCGAGACCGAGGCAGCGCTCAGAGGCAGATGGGCAGGAAGGCCAGCTTCAGGAAGGAGTCAGACAACACAAAGTTTTGTTGTTGTTTTTGCTTAAAAGCATTTCATCTGTGAAGCAACATCTCAACGGTGTCAGGATGACTCCATGTTAGAAAGTATGTCTGAATCTTTTAAAGGACTGAGAACCTGTGTCACTGAGGGCATGAAACTTGGCCTTTCTTCTCTTTTCTTTCTCTCCAAAGTTTGTTTTCACTCTTCAAAATTTGATTTACAGGAGGCATGTTAGAGTTTAAATATCTTACTATAGGGATGAATTAATATGCCTTCTTTTTCCTGCTAATAACCTGAGGCTTATGAAAGGATGCATAGAATTTAATATATAAGACAATTAGCAAGAATATCTTTATAGTCTAGTCTATCCAATGATGGGATGGATTTCCATTTTATGTATTTGTAATGTAATATTGACAGTTAAGGTGGAACCCATTGGTTTTTAATCTTGTCTTGGTCTAGATGCAATTATCACACAGGAAATCAAACTTTACCTATTAGATATATTCTAGAGGGCAAGGGAAAGGGAGCATAGTGGGAGGGGAAAAGTGGTTAAAATAAAATTACTTATTTTCTGCCTTTTCCCACAAAAGGATTTGGAATGACTGAGAGGAATATGTGTGATAAAAACTGAAATATATAAGTAAAAATGTTCCTTAAAAGGGGGAAGGAAAATAATATCTTTGACTATGTATTTTCCATTTCTTTTTCTTTTTTTTTTTTTTTTTTTTGCGGTACACGGGCCTCTCACTGCTGCGGCCTCTCCCATTGCGGAGCACAGGCTCCGGACGTGCAGGCTCAGCGGCCATGGCTCACGGGCCCAGCCGCTCCACGGCATGTGGGATCCTCCCAGATCGGGGCACGAACCCTTGTCCCCTGCATCGGCAGGCGGACTCTCAACCACTGCGCCACCAGGGAAGCCCTTTTCCATTTCTTATATATGTCTTTTGCATTTTCTCTGCTGCTAAGAGCTTTGAGCCAGTGTCTATGAATATTAAAAATCAGTGCAAGGGAATACAGGGTAGGGAAGGAGAGCTCACACTTTTAGAAGGTGGTAGGAGTTTTAGGGGCCGCAGAGACAAATCGTGCCTCTGAGGGCCTGGATTTGCCTGTGTATGGGCCGAGCCCTCCAGGCGCTCCATCTCATCCCGCCTGCGGGCTGGGTGGCCGGGGCTTTGCCGTGCCACGTCCTTTACTCCAGCTAAGGAGAAGTTTCTAAGACGGCCGTGCCGATTATGTCTCCATGCTTTAAACATCAGGAAATCAGCTGAATTCCATTTGAAGGTAGATTTACTTAAAGGCCATCTCAGATTCTTTCAGAATAGCTCAGGCCTCCCCCCTGAACCCCTGCCTGCCCTGACCAGCCTGGAAGATTGTGGAAGGAAAAAGGCGGTGGATTTACTCTTGGTGGTGGCAACTCTGCTGCCAGTGCAGTGGCGCTGCTTCCCTCGCAGTGTCCTCGTCTCTGTTCCACAGGTCGAAGGAGTCGTCCTCTCCCGCACTGAAGATGCCTGGCCATTGTCCACGGTCCTCGTCTTCTGGGCACAGTGCTGACCCAACCTTCCAAATATGGTCGCTTCCGTGGGAGCTGAGATTGGCCTCCCGTGTTCCTGCTGGCCATCCCGTTTTAATTCACAAATCTGAATTGGATGAAAAAACAAGTTTGGAATGTTGGCCGATTATCTGTGCTATCTCCGGGAGTTTAATTCACCTTTTTCCATTCGGCACCATATTTGATTCTAATACCAATTACTGTTGGGCTGAACTGATTCCCAAGGCACCAATGTCTCAGCATCACTGAACAGGGTACTGCTTCTCTAAGCACAAATTGACCTGGGTGGGTGTCATGAGCATCCGTGGAGGGTCCTAAGAGAACTCTAAGTGTGAGGCCCGCCTTGCAGCTGGAAGTGTGAAAGGCACAGTGAGGAGTCCTCCTTGAGCCTGTATTCACCTCCAGCCTGCATATCCCTGCGGTTCCATGGCAACGGCACTGCCCCAGACACTCTCTGCTCCGGGCGCCAGGCTGGTCAAGGAGGCCCCACCTGGGTCTCTGGGAGATTTCCACAAATCCGTACAGGAGCAGAGAGAGCAAAGCCAAGCAAGCAGACACGCTCTGCACCTCTGGACCCTGAGGACATTGAGGTGGTCCTGGTCAGATCCCTGGAAATGTGTCTGCAATGCTTTTACGTGGAAACAGAGTCCATTTAGCAGTGTGTTTAACCGTGTCAAGAAAACTCTTTACAAAGAGAAGTATAATACTTCTAAGATATTTGGGGAGATGCTGGACATAGCAAGTTTGCAATCCATTTCCAAGACGATGAACCAATCAAATGTTGAAAGCGATATGTGTCTGCACTGCAAAAGTGGGGCAGAGATGTGAACGGTGCATGTACACGCACACACTCACGTGATACCCATGTCTGTGTCAAAGGGGACCTGAAGCCTGTATCCTTGCAAAGAGCATAGAATTGCACAGTCATTAGGTTTTATCTCTCTCCGACTGAAAGAAGGGAAATATTTGAGAAAACTTCGCTATAACCCTGTCACAGAGCTCAGGGAAATGCTAGATGTGAATCAAGAAAAAGGGTAGCTCATTTTTTATTGGGTCACTGGTGATCACCCAAAATGGAAGTTTTGGGGAATTTTGCGGAAGGCTGCAGAGGAATTGGACTGGTAGGTTCGGCCCTAAAGTATTTCTCGACTCCTTGGTGAAGTTCTAAACCTCTTATGGTTGTCATTGTAAGCCAGCGGCTGATAAAGTGAATGAAAAATGGGACTGTTGTATCAACTTGTCAAATGATTTCATTGCAATGAGGATGTAGGTTCCCAAATCACCAATTCTGATGATATTAATTGTTCCTGATCTAGGAAGCTGGCACAAAGAATTCTGACACAAGATTTACTGTGCCACATTAGATGCTATTTACTGATAAATGATGGGGCAGTTCATTAGCTAATGTTGAAAAATCATGGTAGACATAACAGAATTATTAGGGCTTGTATAGAAATCCTATTCTATAATGAGTTATTACTTCAAAGTAATAGCAGCACTATGTTACAATTAAGTGCCCTGGAAAGGAGCTTTCCACAAGAAAGGTGTCAGTGTTTGAGGGATCCCCGAACCACTGCTCATTACAAATGAATTCTCCTGGCTGCCATCCATCAAAACTGTACTTTCATTAACTAATTGAAGAAAACAGCAAAGTTGCTGGAACCTGCATTACTCTAAGTTATACTGAGTTATAAACGAGGAGCAGAATAACCACGGAGGGTTTTCTTTTCTTTCTTTCCCGTGTTTTTTTTTTTTTTAAGCTATGCTAATGCCAGGGGCGGCTTGCTCACGGGGTCTCAGTTACTGCGATGGCTCAGATATTTATTAGGCGAGCACTTGGTAACTCTCCGGAACAACCACATGGCCCTCCCTGCCCCCATTCAGGTGCCTCTTCATAAAAAGCTTGATTATATAAAATGCAGTTAGGAATACTTTCACCAGACCTTAATCTCTGTGCATCAAATTGACTCCTTTTTTTTGCTTTGCTTTGGGTTATCCCTGTTAGAAACATAAAAAGAAATAAAAAAGGATAGTACAGGACTGATAGGAAACAGGTGACGAGATGGAGACCCATATCTCTATGAGCAAAGGCCTCAGACCCTCAGGGACACAATGAAGCATAAAAATTCTGCATATAGGATTAATTATGTCTGTGTGTTGGACACTTTTGTTCCAAATCGGGCTTTAAGAAGTTGATCCAAGTCATTCCAGCTTTCCAGAGAATAAACACATTTATACAATATTGAGCTTAGACAGTAGCTGGTACTTTTTGTGCCCTTGCTGGGGGCCCAGCGCAGTTCTAGCTGGCCACACCTGCTCACTGCACGTGAAGAGGATCTGCCTTTTGCAGGGAGGAAGGACCCCAAAACTCAGGGGTCAAGCTCAAACTTACGCAGCTCACAAGAGGTAGGAGCATCTGAACTCAGACCTGGCTGGACAACCCATGTGGTTTTCCAAGCCCAGTGTTAGCTACTTAGCACATAATCACTGTCAGGCCTTATGCTTTTGTGGTTGGGAATTTAATTTTGAAACCGGAGTAACAATGTCTGAATCCAATCAGGAAGTACTGGCAATTCCTCTTGTCTCACTGGAGATGCAGTCATCGTGGACATTCCTGTGGTGTCGTCAAAGAACCCAAGAGAGGACATCGATGGTTTCTATCAGATAATATATTTTCAGCTGGTTGATGGCAAGGTGATTTGACAAGGACAACATGTGTGTCCCTGGTTAGAAAGATTGCGGCCTGCATGTAGACGTCTGAATTGATCTGATTTCCAACGCCCTTATCTTAAAGTATTTAGGAATAGGGAAGTTTTGTGACTGAATACTGAAGGCCATAAAATCTCTGGGTGACAAGTGACAAAAGGCAGCTGCCACCTCTTCTTCCCAGTTGCTTTTGATACACATAGAATCGTTGTTTTATATTTTAAACACTTTTGAAATACTAGCAATGAGTTATTGGCATGTATTAATTTATGCCTGGAATGAAACACAAGGGATGTTAACATTTATCTGGAAAGTGGACCCCACGTAATAGAAATTAGTTGTGTCATCTTTATGCGTTTCATAATGTGGTTATGAAAGAAATAAAAATCATAGGAGAGCAGTTGAAAGATTTCTAAAACAGCAGTCGTGTTTATCTGGAATTTGTGATAGATTGCTTCATGTAGCTAGTCTATTAACTGTCCAAAGTAAAATTGATAAGTAGGAATTATATATTTACTTCCTTAAATATGGGCTTTCTAATGAGGCATATTAAACCTCCCTACCCGTTTATTGACTAGAAGAGCTTTACACATGTCTCTTGATAAGTATTCCCTGTGCAATATGCCAAGGATGGTATTGGACTTGGGCTAATTTAGGGTAATAATTAAAAACATATATTGCTTCCCCAGCACAATTCCTCCAAGTTAAAATTATTGAATTTTATTTAAGTTTGGCCTGAAGAATGGTGGACAGGTACTTTAAGGAGACAGGAGTTTGTTAAGTGAAATATCGTCGTGCGTTAAGGTAGAATCATATTTAAGGTAGGAGAAAATAGTGCTGTCCACGGACCAAAGTTGTCTTCATTGTTAGGTGACATGTGATGTCGTCACTGTCAGAACTGCCACTAAAAGTCTGTGTGTCTGAGAATGCAGCAAAATCTAGAACTTAACCCAGGGACAGTCCTCTCGGGAGCATGCCGGAAGGCTTTCCTTCTAGGTGGTGCCCTGGACTCCCTGGAGAGCTCTACCTGGAAGAGGCCCCAACTGTAGAAAAGATTTGCACTGGGTTATTTCCCACTAAGTGTGTTGGGGAAAAAAATAAGTGAATTTAATGACCAATTATATTTTAAAAAAGTGAATTTAAAGCCCAATTATGAAGAAATTCCACTGAGCCTAATAGGTATATAAATTATCAGAAAAGTGGGCTTTCCTTTTCTGAGGTGAGAATGGGAGGAAAAAGCAGTGAGACAAAAAAATGTAATGAGAGAGGATAAGAAGGAATGTGGGGAGAGAACGTAGGCCAGCGTTGTTGTCGTAGTTATGGAACCCTACACACTGTTGGTGTGAATGCAAAATGGCTCAGTGGATGTGGAAAACAGTATGGAGGTGCTCCAGAAATAATAAAAATAAAACCGTCATATGGCTCAGAAATCCCACTTCAGGGATTTTAACCAAAAGAATAGAAATAGGGATCGCAAAGAGAGAGCTGCACGCCCAAGTTCACTGCAGCGCTATTCACAATGGCCGAGACATAGAACGACCTAAGTGTCTGTAGACAGATGAACAGACAAAGAAAAGGTGCTGTAATACGTCTAGCGGAGCCTTGGAAAGGAAGGAAACGCTGCCACATGTGACATCACGGCTGGCCCTGGGGAACATTGTGCTGAGTGGAATAAGCCAGTTGCAGGAGGACAAACATGATCGGAAATAGTCAAACCCACGGAAGCAGAGAGTAGAATGCTGGCTTCCAGGGCCTGCGGGAGGGGGGCCTTGCTGCCCAGCGGGCGGAAAGTTCCAGCTGTGCAGGATGAGTGAGCCCAAGAGCTCCCCTGTGCAACACCGCACCTGCAGTTAGGATGGCGCACGCTCACTTAAAAAGGTGTTGAGAGGGTAAATCTCATGTTAAGTGTTTTTACCACAGTTTCAAAAAAAGAACCCCTAGCTTTCTGTGAGTGGAAGAGCTGAGGTCTTCAGAGGACAGGTCTAAAGTCAGTCTCTTCCAAGAGCTTTCCTCATGCTGACTCCACATTTTTTAAAAAAGAGTTTGGGATTAACGTATATAAACTGCTATATTTAAAATAGATAACCAACCAGGACC
>NC_090307.1:2392500-2445000 GCF_039906515.1 Pseudorca crassidens | reverse complement strand
TGAATAAACCCCTGACGTGGACCTGGAGTTCCCGGCGGCTTTCGGGGTCTGCGCTGAGGCCTCCCCGCCGTGGTCCTCACTATTCCACCTGCCGGGGAGCACTGAACGTGTTGCGGCCTTCAGCGCTGTCTTCGCTTTTTAAAATAATAACACTCGGGCTTCCCTGGTGGCGCAGTGGTTGAGAGTCCGCCTGCCGATGCAGGGGACGCGGGTTCGTGCCCCGGTCCGGGAGGATCCCACGTGCCGTGGAGAGGGTGGGCTCGCGAGCCATGGCCGCTGAGCCTGCGCGTCCGGAGCCTGTGCTCCACAGTGGGAGAGGTCACAACAGTGAGAGGCCCGCGTACCGCAATAAAAAAAAATAAAATAAAATAAAAAATAAAATAAAAGAATAACACTCTTTGCATTAAAGGTACAATCAACATAGAACACTTGGAGCACATACAAATAAACACTGAAATCACTTATGCTATAGATAAAATATTTTCATGTTGTACTTTTGAAAACATTGTGTTGGCATGTCAGAACAAAAGAATGCTGAATATATATGTATATCAGAATATCTATTGATATATAGATAAGGAAATTATACATAGATTATCTTTAAATAAAAGGAATTACAGGGTTTTTTTATGCATTAGACTTCTTCAAACTCCTCCCTAGTACTTTTGAACAAAGACTTATGACTGGAATTTCAAAGTTGTCATTTTAATGGAGTTAATTAAAATAATATCTAAAGTATAATATATTCTGTTGCTTACACTGGTCTTTACTATTAAGTACTTTAAATCCACATTTTACTGATATGTGCAAGCTTTTCTTTAGATCCATGAAGCAAATAACTGTATTTACATATACAACAGGCTGATAAAATGAAGGGCCTATTTGTAGGTTCAGTGTGATGTCGCTATCACATTGCCCATTTTTAAATTAAACTCTTTCTACTGAGATGGTCATAGATCCACATGCAATTGTAAAAAGTAACACTGAGATATTCCGTATGCTATTTACCCATTTTCCCTGAAGAGTAACATCCTGCAACACTACAGAACAGCATCGTGTCCAGGAAGTAACTGGCGTTGATACCAGACACTGGTTGTATTCAGACTTCCCCGGTTTTACGTGCACCTGTGCATGTATGTATGTCGTGTGTGTTTAGCTCACGTGCAGGCGCATTCACCCGGACACAGAACATCCCACACCCGTGGGTCCTTCATGTGGCCTGTGTATAACCTAGCCCAGCCTCTGGCCTGCCCCCACCCCCAAGCCCTCTGTCACCTCTGGACCCCACTAGGCTGTCCTCCTCTCTAGACGTTTGTCAAGGATGGTGCTCAAGGAATTGTAAAGATGCAGCTTTTAGATCTGACGTCTGTCATGCAGCAAAAGTCCCTGGAGACCCACCTATGTGGTTTTGTGCACCAGTGGTCCCTCTGTATCGCTGGGTAAGCTTTGAACATGTAGGTGCACCACAGTTACTTTAATCACCCAGTTACTGAAGTACATCTAGGTTGTTCTGACTTCGGGGCTGTCACAAAGTTGCTATGAACTTTTTTGTTCAGAGTATTGTATAAACATATGTTTTCCTTTCTCTGGGAAAAATGGTAAAAACGCTGGGTCGTGGGCTTCCCTGGTGGTGCAGTGGTTGAGAGTCCGCCTGCCGATGCAGGGGACGCGGGTTCGTGCCCCTGTCCGGGAAGATCCCACATGCCGCGGAGCGGCTGGGCCCGTGAGCCGTGGCCGCTGAGCCTGCGCGTCCGGAGCCTGTGCTCCGCAACGGGAGAGGCCACAACAGTGAGAGGCCCGCGTACCACGAAAAAAAACCCAAAAAACGCTGGGTCGTGTGGTACTTGCATGTTTAGCTTCTAAAGAAATTGCCTGTTTTTTGCCTTCTTACCTGCCATGTATGTGTGTGACGAACATTTATTTTCTCCTGTACCAGCATATCCTCAACAAAATTTGGTGTGGTCAATCCTTTTCATTTTAGTAATTCTGATAGGTGCGTGGTGATGCCTCCTGTGGCTTTAATTTGTGTTTCCTAATGGATATTGACGTTGAGTGTCTTTCATGTGCTCATTGACATTTCTGCGTCCTCTTTGGTGAAATGGCTGTTCATGTCTTGAGTCCACTTTTTGATTGGACTGTTTGTTTCCCACTGTTGAGCTCCAAGAGTTTTATATGTGTGTGTGTGTGTGTGTATGAGAAAACAGTTCTTTTTCAGATATGAAAATATTCTTACATTCTTGCAAATATCTTCTGCCTGCCCATTGTTTGTCTTTCCATCCTCCTAACAAGGAGTTTAACAGAGCAAAGCTTTTAATTTTGATGAGTCTAGTTTATCAAATTTTCTTTGTATGAATTATGCTTTTGGTGCCGAGTCAATTAGTCCCAGACCCTGATATTTTCCTCATTGTCTTTTCTAACAGTTTTATATTTTTGTGTTTTACGTTTAAGCCCATGACCCATTTTGCGTTTATTTTTATATAAGGCATGAGGTGTAGGTTCAGGTGAATATTTCTTTGTTCGTCTTTGCTTTTGGCTTCACGGGTTTGTGGTTGTTTTTCTGCTTTGTGTTTTTGATCATGAATGTCCATTCCAGCCCCATTTATTGACAGAGCTGTACTTCCTGAAGTGATTTACTTTGCGTCTTTGTCAAAACTCAGTGCAACGTATGTTGTGGCTCCATTCTGGGTTCTCATTTCTGTTCCACTGAACGATGAATCAACTGCTGTGCAAATATCATACTGTGTTCAGTATTGATGATGTATTGCAAGCCTCAGTATCAGGTAGAATGATCCCTCAAACTCTATTCTTACTTTTCAATATTGTCTTAGCTATTGTGCAACTGTGCTTTTCCATAGAAATTTTAGATTAAGTCTGTTTATGTCTGAAAAACACCTTGCTGGGATTTTGATAGGAATTGCACTGAACCTACAGGTCAGTTTGACCTTCTTCTATGTTGAGTCTTCTGATCCATAACCCTGGTGTGCCTTTCCATTCATTTAGATCTTTGATTGATTTCATTAGCATTCGATCATTTTCAGCATCGGGATCCTGTACTTCTTTTATACCTAAGCATTGCATGTTCTTTAGATCAACTGTATATGGTAATTGCTTTTAACTTTAGTTTCCACACATTCGTTGTTAGCATATGGAAATGGGATTGATTTTTGTGTGTTGATCTTGTCTCCTGCCACATTGCTGAAATCACTTATTACTTCTAGGAGGTTTTTGGAGGTTCCCTGGGATTTTTTTATGTGCATACACAGTTAGGATCATAACGTCTTTCTGTTGAACTAATCTTTGTATCCGTGTGTAATATTCCTCCATGTTTCATTTTCTTTGCTCTAAATTTTGTTTTATCTTACATTAATATAGCCACGTCTTGTGTGTATGTGTTTGTGTGTGTGAGTGTGCCTGTTTGCATGGTATATCTGCTTCCACCATTTTACTTCCGTATCAGCTTTGTCATTGAATTTTATGTGAGTTTCTTTGGAGAGCATATTCCCCCCCCCTCTTTTTTTCTTAAATTTGATTTTTAACTTACTCTGACCATCACTGCCTTTTAATTTTGAATGGTGTTATTTACAGTGATTTTTTTTTTTTTTTTTTTTGCGTTATGCGGGCCTTTCACTGTTGCGGCCTCTCCCGTTGCAGAGCACAGGCTCCGGACGCGCAGGCTCAGCGGCCATGGCTCACGGGCCCAGCTGCTCCGCGGCATGCGGGATCCTCCCGGATCAGGGCATGAACCCGTGTCCCCTGCATCGGCAGGCGGACTCTCAACCACTGTGCCACCAGGGAAGCCCCTACAGTGATTATTGATTTCTTAAGCCTCAAATCTGCCACCGTATTTCTGTTTCTGCCCTGTTTCTTGTTCCTCTGTTTCTCTTTTGATCTCCTGTGTGTTGCTTTTACATTATTAAGGATTCCAGTTGTATTTATTCGTGGTGTCTTCAGTTGCATTGCTTTGTTCCGTTCCCCTAGTGGTGGCCGTGGGTATGGCAGCACGCCTGCTGTATCACCGCCGGGGAAGGTGCTCACCTTACCCAGGTAGGCTGCCTCACTCTTCCTACTCCTTGAGTAGTGTGCTGAGAGCCAGAAGGTGCCGTGATGCTGTAGCAATCATCACGTATGATTTAGAAATTCGCGAGTTGAAAGGCCATTGATTTACTCATATTCATGTTTCCTCTTCTCCTTCCTTCCTTCCCGGGGCTCCCAGGCTTTTTCTTTTGTCATTTCCTCTGTTTTTAGAACTCCTTTAAGAATGGGTCTGCTAGCAACAAATTCCCTTTGTTTCCTCTTCTGAAGGTGTCTTTACTTCCCCTCAATTCCTGAAGGATCTTTTTGCCAGATACTGTCCCTTCCTTTCAGCTCGTGGAAGATGGCCCCAGTTCCTCTGGCCTCCGTGGTGTCTTCTCTAGATAATGTTGTTCTTCTCTGGTTGCTCTCAGAGTTTTTTTTCTTTGTTAATTTTAAGAAGTTTAATTACGATGCATCTTAGTTTGGGTAGACTCTTAGTTTTGAGTTTATCCTCTTTGGGGTCCATTCAGTTTGTTGAATCTAGAGGTTTATTATATCTTTTGCCAGATCAGGGATTTTTTCATCATTATTTCTTCAAATACTCCGTTAGCTTCACTCTGTCCTCTCCTTCGTGGACACCTGGGGTGAACGTTGTCTCTTTCCTTGTTGTAGCACAGGTCCCTCGGGCTCTGTTCAATTTGTTTTTCTAATTACATTTTTCTTTGTTGTTCAGATTGGGTAAATCCTGTCAATCTGCCCTCAAGTTCACTGACTCTGTCATCTCCACTCTACCACTGAGCCCTTCCAGTGAGGTTTTTACTTTCAGTGATTGTATTTTTTAGCTTTGTAATTTCCATTCCATTATTTTTCAAAAACTTACATTTCATCGCTGACATGTTTCCATCTGTTTCAAGATGATTTGTAATTGGTTGTTGAATTATTTTTGTAGCGGCTCCTTTAAAATCCTTGCCAGGTATTCTGACATCGGATCGTCTCAGTGTCTGGGACAGCTGAGCACTTCTCATCCACATTGTGATTTTCCTGGTTCTTCGTGTGGTGAGTGGTTTTCAGTGGTATCCTGAACACTCTGTTACATTAGGAGATTCTGAGTCGCACTTAGGTCTTCCATCTCGGTAGCCAGCTGCAGGCCTAAATTTGGGGTTCCAATGATAATTGAATTTTCAGAGCCTTTGCCGTGTTATTTTGTCTGGTCCTACTGGGGTTTTGCTAAAATCTGCTGGTTACACGTAGCGGTGGGGTGCAGATGGATCTTCCTGGGGTGACCTAGTTCCTCACCTAAGTGGGGAGGGATTCTTCAGCCTGTGGATGAAGGGGCTTCCCAGGCTGAGCGGCTGTGTCAGGTTCCCCTTGCTGGAGCCCTTGCACACCTTGCGGCTCTGAGGGAGGGAGGGAGCCTTGCAGGAACTGAGAGGCTTCCTGGGCCCAGCTCTTGTCGTGCTGCTGTGGGGGCCCCTCACACCCATCCAGATGGGCCTCGGCGGGGCACATACCTGTCCAGGTGTGGCTAGGAAGGGGAGGGAGTCTCAGGCATGGCGGGGAAGAGAAGCCCCTGATGGCAGCAGGGTCTCCCTCACCAGTGCCCTGGGCTCACCGAATGCTGTGGACAGAACCCGCATTCGGTCTGGGCAGGAAGGACAACCTGGGCTGCCTTCTGTTGCGAGGGCCCAACACACATTGATTTAATACTTTAAAAAGTCTTTTTGTCTTGACTCCTGGGAAAAAAGTAGTTCCAGAAGTTAATGTTATTTGGCCTCAAGCTCTTCTCTTGCTTTGCTACAACCACCTAACCACGCTTTCTTCATAAACAGTCACCAAATTAACCTGACCCCCGGTCCAAGCCCACCTGCTCTGAAGTCAACAGGGTCTCCACACCTGGCCGCCTATTCCTTTACCTACGGTATTTTATAAAACGACGGAATTCCGTGGCCTTCTTCTAACTGAACGGCTCAGCCTTCCACATTCCAGGTGAAGGGTAACCCTGTGTTTTCAAAGCTCTCCGCGGTGTCTTAAGGGACTCGGCCAGGCCATCCTGAGGTCAGCTTCCAAGCAGCCACTGCGCCCACATCCCAATTCTGCCTGCCCTGCTTGGGGCAGCTCACAGCCGGTGCTCACAAAGTAATTCCTAGGGTCAGCGTGTTCCAGAGTCCTCAAGTTCATATTACCTGGGAGCAGATTAGACAATTAATTTCTTTTAAGTCGAAACAAATGCCCAGGTCTTAGGAAACAGGGGAACAACTGCCCACCCCCTAACAGAGAGCAGCCCAGCCATGGAGGCTGGAGGACGCGGGGCTGAGCGCCCGTCAATGTTTCTGGAGTCCTGAGCCTGGAGTGCCGGGGTGCGTATGGGAAATAGGCATAGCTGGGCCACAGATGTCGTGTAAATGGATTTGGGGTGAGAGAGGGAGTTCTGGGCTCTGGATATGAGTTCACGAGTCATCAGGATATAAGTGATCATTGAGCTTTACCCAGGCATCGAGAGAGAAGCTACTAATAATACGATGAAATGGACACGTGGATGAGGAACAGAAGGTCGTGACAGAGGAGAAGCCAGTGATAATAAGAGGAGTCCCAGGGGGACGAAAAGGAAGCACACCCCAGCATCAGTGGGGGTCAGGGGTGAGCCTGTCACAGAGATGATCGTGTCACAGAGCGGCTTCACCTCTTGGGGGCTCTGCGGTGAGCACGGCATCACAGGGTCCCCGCGGCTGTCACACCCTCCCCGTCCTCGCCCCACCGATGGAGGTGGGGAGTGTGGTCTGAGGGGCTGAGAGGTGGGATCTGGGGAGCTGTACATCCTCACCAACCCGGTGGTCGGCAGAGGGCTTGGCCTGAGAGCCGCTGAGCAAGCGTGGTCCTCTGACCCTGGCTTCACACGCGTACATGTGTAGAACGACGGCTCCCGACGCCATCTCTGCCCACTGTGGGCTGGAAGCCCTGGTGTGAAGGGGGCTCTGTGCCGGCCCCTCCTGCCCCCCGCCCCCGGTGGGTCCTTTCCTTCCCGCTGCCCATTGTTCTGAGTTGCATCACGGGCGTTCTGAACGCCGTATATTTTATGTTCCTCCTCTTTAAATAAAATGTCTTCCCTGGAAAACAATACCTCCTATGGGATTTTCCTTTTGCCAAAGCCGAGTGGGATGATGACTTAATCCCTCCACCCCCAGCCTGGGGAAGGCAGCCCTATCCCTCTGGCTGAGCCGCGGACGCCCCCAATCCTCTCACTGCACCCCCCGGCCTCCTGGTGCTGCGCTGGGGGGGGATTAAGACAAATTAAACGGTGCTGAGCTCTTGGGACCTTGGGGAGCACACCGGACAATGTGTGGGCAGCAGGCTGGCGCTGGTCAGCCCCGAAAGCCAGCTGTGAAATTTTCAAGGATTTTGCGAGCCAGTGGTCATACCGTTGGTAGCCTGAAACCGGCCGCAGTAGGAAACTGGCAAACTCTACACACTGGATTTTTGCTTTTATTTTGAAAGAACCAGTTGTTAAACACTTACCATCGGGCCGTCTTTCCCGGTCTTTTGTTTCATCTGAATGTGGAGTCTTTCACTTAATGTCATTTCTTTGGTCCCATTGTTTTAGTTATCATGATTATTTGGGATTTTGCCTTTGATAATCAAGAACTGCACCGGACCTCACTACCACCACCCAGCTTTTCTCATTCTCAAACTGGATACATCCATTTGCTGTATGTATAAGATCTTCTTCAATTCACGACAAAAGGCTTAACGGGAGACATGGAAACAGAGGCTTGGACAAAGGTGAGAAGCAGCAGAGGGAGAAACACGGCAGGATGAACGGGAGGCCCTCAGGCTCACTCGAGTCCAGAAGACCTGGGAAGGGTGTGGCTGGGCCGCAGGCTCCGCAGAAATGCTGGGAAGATGGCTCAGGACCACGAGGAAGCCGCCCCAAGGAGAAGCACACGAGCAGCTTGGTGGGGACATGGGGCCGTGTCCCCGGAGCCATCAGGGGACACCCGCGCCTGGACCTTGGCCGTTGCCACTGGTCCCGCTGCAGGATCAGCCTCTCTTCTCGCTTCCCTGAGTCACCCTGCGTCCTCGAGCTCCTGGCTGGGAACCAACCTCTAGAGGCCAGGATGACCGAAAGTGCGTCACCTGGTCCCTTGTCCCCCATCGTGGGAGGCAGGCCGCTCCTTCCTCAGTGACTCCACGGCAGGGAGCTCCTCACACTAGGCAGGAGGACACTGGTCAAAAGTTCAGCCATGGCTGTAGCTCACGTGCTGTGTGGCCCCAGGTCTGCTGTGCTCTGCTCTTCAGACACCGACCCATAAAACCTGGCACTCCTCGTGTAACCAAAAGGGTACTCAGCCTCCTTCTCGAAGTGGGATGGCGCACGTTGTTTGTGAGTAGCTTTAAGCTTTCACACAACACCTGACGATGCTATGATTTGATCTCAATATCCTACAGTGGTGAGGTCCCTCATCCAATATAAAGAAAAGAGAAGAGAAATACGTTGAAATTGCAAAACACCCCACCAGGAAGGGACTTTTCCCTCCAAACAGGGTCTTACCACTTCCCCCGGGGGCTGGCCCAAGAAGGGGTGGCTGCTTGGGGTTCCGGAAACTATCTCCTCCAAGACACGTGCAGGCCAGTTGACCCACTAGCACGTGCAGTCCGGCTACCTTGCTCCCTGGGACTCAGACGTCCTGTGTCCCAGACCCAAAAGGGGGAAAGTCCAGGCTGGTTCAGGGCTTTCCTACAGGACGCCGACAGCAGCAAGAAGTGGGCGCTGCAGCCTGGGGCCTCCTTACAGATGCAGGAGGAGGCTGCAGGGGGAGCTCCCCACGGCCGTAACCCTGAATCCTGGGATGCTGAACTCGGGAGGCAGGGTCAGAGCTCCTAGACACCAAGAGTCCAGGAAGTTCAGGGCAGAAACAAGTCCCACGGGGAATCCGCAAAGGCAGGAAGTCATCGCCGGCCTGACCAAAGCAGCTCCCGGGGAATCTTGGGGCGGGTCCGCACTGCGCGATCTGGGCGGAGCGTGGAAGGCTAGGGGAAGGAGCCCAGGAAGAGGCCGGCAGAGCCCGCGGGCTCCTCACCTGTGGTCCCCGCTCCAGCGTGGTGGGCGGGGCTTCTCAGGAAGGCGGATCTTCAAGCTGAAGTTTGATAACCGCCAGCGTGGACCACAGGTTCAAGGAGATTCATTCCAGTGAGGAGGAGAGGGGATGGGCAGTAGCCAGAGAGGGGCTGAAAGGCCACCTTCTGTTTTGAATGCTGTGCAAAGCAGAGAGGGAGCCTGCAGGGCAGACGCAGGGGTGGACGAATCCACTGAAGCCGGAGAAGGAGGCAGCTGTCAGAACCAGGTACCAAGAAGGGGAGGGCGAGAGGGGACATCACTGGAGCCGGAGAAGCGTGGCCTGGGGGGAGGGCATGGCAGTTCTTGCATGAGCTCTTTTCGGAGACAGAGTAGAAATCTTCATTTTACATTGTTAGGTTACATTAGTTGCCCTGCCATTAGCCTCAAATAATGAGTACCTTCAGTTTTAAAAAGCATCAAAAACTCTTATGCAATTGCCTTCAGTTACCCAGATTCCAAATATCCTCAATGATGCATATAACCTAGAATCCCAAATGCCTATTTTCCAGAGAATCGACTCTCTTACTTCCATGTACTCTGCCGCTGTACTGGAGTGAGGGATGCGGGCGAACCAGAAACATGGCCCCACCCTGAGAACCCAAGAATCCTTGTTTACAGTTGTTTCCATCTCTGGTGAGATGTTTTGAAGAGTTGCACATGTTATTATATTTTTATCAAAACTATTGAACATTTTATGACATTTAATCATAGTTTCTGAAGATCAGACAGAAGATCATGGGTGGTGTAAATTTAAAACCGAAAATAGTACATTTATTTGGGTATAAGCAGGCATAGCGGAGTTCTTTAGAGGCTTACAATTTTTATCTGGAGTTGGATGCATGTCTTAACCATATTTTTACTACTGAAACGGTGGCGTAATTAAAGAAAAGAACATTGTCAAACTAGTCACCACAATTATTTTCACGGGCAGCTACTAGTAACATCAAACCAGCCCTTTTCCTCATCCAAACCACCAACCACAGTCATTGATGACCCTCTACCCTTTTAGAGGGGTGTGTTTATTTAGAAATCGTCTGCACTAAAAGGAATAATTGACTCACCGTCGTGAAGTACAGAGACCTTTGGAGGGACAAATGGAGAAAGAACTGTTTATACAATTTTGGTAGAAGGAACACACTTTGATGAATTTATAGGAAGTGGATCGACCTTAAACCCTGAAGGAGGACTATGGTGTTGATTCTTTTTGTCAAACTTGTAAAGTGGATTTCTTTCTAAAATCTATTTTGAGAACAAAATAGTTCCATTCTATGCCTGTTTGTAAGAACAAAGCATAATATAAGTATGTACTCTTTTCCTTTAGGATTTTTAAAAACACTGATTTCTACTTAAGATGAAAAAAAAAGAGACATCCCCAAATCCCTGCTCCCCAAGCTTGATGAAAATTTAAAATTACAGTTGGGTGTCCACATCTAAGTACCAGAGGGAAGCAGCAAGTGTGCCCTGGTTCTCGGTGGCCAGTCAGCTAACAAAGCATCCTTCTCTACAAGGAGCAGCACGTGTTGTCACTTAAGACCCAAGGGTAAGTTGTCAGCATTGGACGTCGTAACTGGGGTGGCATATGGAAAGGGGTAATTGATTGAAAAATACATTTTTCCCTAAAATAAGCAGAATGAATTTCCAAAATAAAGAGAGTTGAGCAACAGCAATGCAATGACCCTGATTCCTGTAAAAGAGTGGGATGTCATTCAATTAGTGATTTAACCCAGGGTGTTAATAAAACCAAGGTTCAAGATGTGATATCCGACCCAGACAGAGTCCTGCCCACAGAGTAGAGCTCTGTTCATTCACCCACCCTCACCGTCCACCCACCAGCCCCTCCATCCTCCAGACATGCCCCTCCCACCAGCCCCCAGCCCCTCCATCCTCCAGACATGCCCCTCCCACACCATCCACCCATTATTTGAGAGTGTGCTGAGTGCTAAGCATAGTTTTAGGTGATGGGAATGAAACTGTGATGTGCTCTGAGGGGATTACAGCTCATGGGAGAAACACAAAAGTATGGGGACAATCAGTTACCCTGTGCTTAGCCCTGTAGTGGAACGTTCACCACCCAGAAAAGTAAGGGGCAAGCAGGAGTGCAGTGAGTTCAGAGGGTTCCCAGAAAGGGAGAGAGTGAAGTGATAGAAAGTGTGCAGGCATGGAAGTCATGGTGAAGCCCTGGAACGTTCAGTGTCTTGATTTGCCTGAAATATTGCATTCGGAAAGAGATGCAGTGAGGAATGACTCTGAAGAGATAAGCAGGAGACAGGTTAAATGCAACTGATAAAAGAAGTTCAGATTTTGAAACTGTATGATGAGGGTGATGGTGTTTAATTGGAGTCTGCCTCCCTCCCTAAAAAAAAAAAGAAAAAGAAAAGGATTTGATTTCTATTTCACTAGCTCCGTTCTGCTATACTGTGCAGATCCCACTGGGGGAACAAGACGAATATTTTTATTCTGTGGCTGAAATAAATTTATGACAAACATTATCATCACTGACGGAGGTGCTGAGGGAAAGCATGAGAAACTGTGGTTAGATCAATGGAATTGATACCCACTAACCCCTCCCCACTACACATATACCCCAGGAAGTAAGTATTCCATCGATGATGCTCCAGTAATTCAATTTTCCTCCCTCTCTCCCTCCCTCCCTCCCTCCCTTCCCTCCTTCCTTCCCTCCCTCCTTCCTTCTTTCCTTCCTTCCTTTCCGTCTTCCTTTCTTTCTCTTATTTAACAGAGGCAAGTTTTCACTGAAACCATTAAGAATTCTCAAAATATTTGTGTCTGGAGGTTATCCAAGACCCACATAAAAGTTGCAGGTTAGAAATGCTTCGAGTGTAGAAATTCGAATGTTTAAGAAAAAAATCCCTTCCCTTTTTACCTTCTTTCCCTCTTTTTTCCCAGTCAACAAACAAACAAAAACACCTACTGACCGACTGACCACATTCTTTTTAAAACATCAAAGATGATTTCCATTGAAAAGAACTCGAGGCTAGTGTTGATTCCAATTTTTCTTTTCTTCTGAACCGCTTTCAGTTCTTTTGATAATGCTATTACAATCATCTATGAAAATAGAGCTCGAATACATAGCAGCTGGCAGCCTCTTGTCACTTCCAGCAAGTGCACCCTCTCCATTGAACTGTCCTTTGAAATACTTGACCTTTACACAGACACACTTTCACAGCCTCTTTCAAAGAACTGAGACAATAACCAATTGAAATGGAAGTACGTCCTTGAAGATATTGCACGCAGGAGTGTAGCCTCAGTTTTATGCGATGTTATAGTATCTTCCAAAATCTAAAGGTTCTGTGGTCAGCGTCCCTGCCTGGGGCCACACCACCGTCGTACCCCCCAGCTGGTACTTCTCCAGGGAGGAGCAGGGCCTGGTCTCCTGGTTAACGGCCCTCATTGGAAGGAAGCCCTTTATATCTCATCTAAATCCTCCCCATTGAAGTATAAGCCCATTTCCTCTTTCTCTCTCCTCAGTGTAGAGAGGGGACAGCTGGTCACCAGCCTCTGTATAATAACCCTTCAGCACCCTGAAGATGGTTATTAGGTCTGCTGCCCTGCTCCGGGCTCAGTAATCACAGACCCTTTAATCTTCCTTCATAGGTGCTATTTTCTGAGTATTTAATCGTTTCTGCTGCTCTCTACTGAACCCCTTTCATCGTCTTAAGTCCTGGTGTGTCACCTGTTCGGAGGGGTGGCTGTCCCCCGGCGACACAGGCAAATTAGTTTGAAAGCCTCTCTGCATCTCTCTGATATGTAAACAGGGCAAAACAATCATCACCTCCCCCGACCAAAAAGTTAAATAGTAACAATGGTAACGACGGTAATAACGCAAAGCCGATGAGGCAAAAGCAAAATATGGAGACAAACGCCCACGTTTTAAGGCTGTGCACGCGGCGGTCGGAAATTTATAAGGAACTACCATTTGGTTTGGACAGCCTGTCCCGTGTGAATTTTATAATTTCTAGGTTCCTGTAATCGACTTCTTTATTAAATTCCCAAATTACTTTGTTGTGTCCTTTTCTGCATGTGGTCTAGGCCCTTTTCTGTCAAAATACAAGTCCATCGTGCAAGTTCCTAAAACAGCGGTTTGCAAAAGAGAGATACAGGAAAGAATCACCTGCAGGCCACCTGGCTGGCAGGTAGGAGTCACCTGCAGGTCACCTGGCTGGCAGGTAGGAGTCACCTGCAGGTCACCTGGCTCGCCTGCGCCCCTGACTGCAATAGCATGGGGGGTGGCTGGGCCCCAGTGTGCTTGCAGTGCCCCCGGGTGAAAAGAGAAGGATGAGGGCCCACAGTCGTCAACTTCTTCTGCCCCGATGTCCACCTAAGTGGGCTAGCCCAGCTTCACTCCCCTCTGCAGACTCTCAGCCCCACTTTGACCATTTTAGTTGAACGTCATGGTCATGATCAAATCGGTCCCCATTCTCTATGGTGTTATCTGCTGCTCCCAACTTGGTTTCTTTGTACACTTAATGAACGTGCTTTCCATCCTATCATTGAGAAACATTGATGGAAGTGCTTAAATAGCACTGAGCCCACGATTTTCCTCAGGGAAACACCACCTGCTATGTTCTGTGATATCAGTGTTGCAGCATTCCTAAGCGCGCTTTGAGCGCAGCCTGCAAGCATTCTCTGGCTTATGATACAAGTGATATTTTTCCTATATGTTGATGAGAATTTCCTTTATAATAAACACAAATGTTGTGGGAAAAGGTAGAAAACTGGACTGCAGCTTCATTTTTTACTGTGACTTAAGTGGGACATTTCTTCTTATTTATGTGGTAAACATTATTCTGTGGATTTGATTTTCTATATGAATAAACTACTCATAATGTCAAATCAACGAATGCTGTTTCTCGAAAGGAACAAACTTCTTCAAACAAATCATATAATATTTCATTACTATTATTTTAAAAATCTTTAAAATATGTTTAAAACTTATCCAAACACATAATAGATTCAGTTAAATTTCAGAATACATTTTCAAGCTCAAGATATTTTAACACTAGTAAGGGCTTACCTAAAATAATGGAAACATTTCTATTCAAAATCTGAACATGACTTTAGATCTGGCCCACGAGTATTCATTGAACACCTACTATGTGTACAAAACAACAGTGAAAATTGGTTCTGAGCCACTTTATACCCACATCTACACTCAAAGATGGCCAGACACACAGCGTTGGGGGTCATCCTGAGAGAGAGCCTGTGTTTCCTTAATAAAATCAGAGGGAAGGAACTGTTCACAAAAGAGTGATGGGAATCTTTGGATTTGGAAGTTAGGATATCATGGGTGCCAATCACTTTAAAATGTCTCAGTCCTTTGTTATTGTTATAATAACAGAAGAAAATGTTATCTTCTGATGGAGAGATGCTTTTTTTCTTCACTTTTAAAATAATATCCCAAGTTTTGGTCTATGTACTAGTTGGGAAAGTGATACAAAGATGAAGTCTTTTTCCAAAGGAAGCAGGGGAGGAGTGAAATCTGTTTTAACCTGTCACCCTGGGTGGGCTTCCTGCATTTTTTTCTTGTTTAGCAGTGAAATAATATTGTTTCAAATGTGGCAAGTTCCTTTTATTCTTGAAACAAGCAAACTGGAAATTTCAAAACAGAAGAGGATAAAGCATAATTACTGCTCTCATTGATTCACACCATATTAATGTAATATAATTATCCTGTAAGCAGACGGAACCTTATGACTATGTAACAATAAGGGCAACAGAAATGCTACAAAGCAGTTCTCTAAGGAACACAGAAGAGGCATAAATTTTAAAAGATGAAACACTTTTTCTGTTTTGAAGTGACACATGGTTGAAGGTTGAAATGTCACAACTTTGAGTGACCCGTTGAGGGAAGGAGGGAAAGTGGAGGGTGACAAACGCCTTTAAAATAAGCAGGGAGGGCGTTGTTTCCCCTGCAAAGTGAGCCCCAAGACCCCTGGGGAAGGATGAGCACAACCCAGCAAACTTCCAGAGAGAAAGCAGGGATGAATTGAACCATCAGGCAGCTTGAAGGTCAACCAGATGGGCAAGACCTTCTCCAGGAGGAAAGTCATATCCCATCGTCATCAGAAACCTGGGGGCCTGCAATGGGCAGAGAGGTCAGGAGAAAGCCCAGGACCAGCTCCACCGGCAAGGATGCTCCAGGTGGCAGGGCAGAGGAACAGGTCTCTCCCAGGCTCCGGAGATCTGCAGGGGAACCCGGAGCCAGAGCAGGGACCACCACAGAGATGCTCGGTGTGGAGATGGGGGACCCGTCCTGGTAGCGCAGTGGGCGCTTGACGGTTTCCAGGGAGTCAGAGCTCAGGAAACCATGTGAAGTCCTGGCGGAGCCCCTGGGTCTGATGAAGTTGGATCGGCTCCTGTGTCCCCTGGGTTGTGTGCCTGATGTCCTTGGTACACTTCCTACCTCGAGTCAAAATTTCAAACTTGGTTTGAAATATGCACCATGAAGAAAGGAAATCTGGGCTGAAAACGGAATAATCAATCACCATAATATTTCATGTTCCTGAGCTCTGTGTGTCCGCACAGTGAATCACTTTCAATGCCTTATTTCACCTAATCCCAAAATAACTTTATGAAGATTGTACTATTTTTTACCTTCTTACTACAGATGAGGACACAGAATCTCAGCGAGATTAAATTACTTTCCCAGGATCACTCTTCCGAGAGCTGGTAAGAGGTGTCAACTCATTCATTTGATCATTCATTCATTCATTCATTCCACAAATGTTGAATGAGTAGTTACCATGTTCTAGGCAATGCGGTGACAGTAATGAGAAAAACAGAGGCCCATCCTCACTGAACTTCCAGACTAGAGGAGAAGATAGGCCTTCAACTACTGACCACACTCAATATATTAAGTGGGAAAATATGGTGGATACCACAAAAGAAGAGAACAGGGGGCTGAATTTAGAAAATCTCCTTTAGGAAATAGCAGGAGAATCGAGTCCAGAAGCATGAACGGGGATATCCAGGCAAGGGGCAACAGCAGAGACATTTGTTGGTTTGTGCCAACATCCTGGGAATGGAGGGTCTCATCCTGATATGAGATAAGCCTGGCAATTCAGTCAGGGCAGTGACAGTCCCAGTTTACAGGACCTCAGCGTAATTGCTAATCACACTTCACTTCATGGCCAGAAACATCTAGTTTGGGCACTAAATTGTATGATCGCTGTGGACTCAGATCCCCATCACATTTGCAGAGTACAGGGCAAGGTACAAGTCTTTATATGCCTACTAGTTAAGAATTGTACATGTACCTAGTGCTTTGTCAAAAAAATATTCCTTATCCTCATACACTTTTACAAAAACAATGCAAGTGTAAAGTTATGATTCTTATGAAATTAATTGTAGGCACAGTATAAAAGGTGACTGGATTTAATTTGCATTGCGTTGCTTGGTGTCTGGAGATCTTTGGTAGGATGATAAAACAGAGATGTGTAACTCATAAATTATTATTAAACTTATAAATATAATAAGCTATTATTTATTCTTGTCATAAATTTATTTTTCTTCCCTTCATTTCTATTACATCACTAATCATATTGAGATAATCAAAATGTTTACATAATTTACGTACTAGTGACTATAACACCAAATGATAGAACATTTCTTCAAGAATTGCCCTTCTTAGTTTTTCTTAATTTCACTTTGGAGAAACTTTAATCTCCCCAAGACAGTCACATTAAACCTGTAGATAAGAGTCTTCAAGTAACAGATTCAGATTTTCATTTTCAGGGGACATCAGAGTATCTGAAGACACGGTGGGTCCCCAGCCCTGCCCGTCAAGAATCTACAAATCAGAGCAAAACCGAAGGGACCCATACAGCACCATTGGGAACAACGATGATCCCGCTCTTCAAATTACCTGTGGGATGCTGTCTAGAAAGACTCCTCCTTGAGCTCCCCTGGAAAGGCTTGGCCCAGAGTGGTCCTGAGAAACTGCCCAGAAGTGAGAAAAAGTCTTTGCCACGGATTGATCTAAAACCACCCTGAGAATCTAGAGGAAAAAAATGACACAGAGAAGGTCCTAGAAGCTCCAAGCACCAGGGGGAGGGACTGAGGACCCCAGATGGCAGGATGGAAAGGGGAAGGGGAAGGGTAGAAAGTGAGGGGATGGCCCCTCTGGGTGAGGAGGTGAGGAAGAGACAGGAGGGGCGGGGAGACTCCTGGGACCATGAAGACACAGGGTGCGCAGGGCACCGACTGACATGCCAGTTTCCCTCGGCTCTCCCACCCCTGCTGCCCACAGGGAAGGACTCCTGAGCTAGGACCCTGGACACAAAGAACAGAAACCTTGTCCGCAGACGCACACGTAGAAACAATTGTAATCCGCCCCATCCATGCGTATTACAAATCTGCTACTAGAAGGATACAGACAATGAAAATCAGAACATTTCAGGGGATGAAAATTCCCTCTCCCAATTTCCTCCCTTTAAAAAGAGAAAAAAAAAAGTAACACAATTACTCCAAACTAAAATGTCAAGCATTAAAAACAAAAATAGATGAGTAATGGGGAGAAAGGAAAAATTGTTGATTGAACTCAAGAAATAAAAGAAACATACAAATTTAGTAACTTGGTCTCAGAAATGAAGACTAAATTAGGAAGTAACAAGAAAGAACAGATTCAAATAAAAATGTAATAAGAGATATTGAAGAAAGGCTGAAAAACAAACAAAATAAAATGACCTAAAAGTAAAAAGTGTCAGAGAAAGTAGTTGAAATGGAGAACAGAAGGTACTGAAGAACAAAACCAAACAATGGAGCAAGTTTCATCTGTACAGCTCTAATAGAGGAGAGCGTTCCAGAAATAAACAGAAGACAAACAGATCCACCAGGTACCTGGCGTAACTGACCCAGATTTATGTTCTTGGAGACATATCCTGTTAAAACTATCAGATTTTGAAGACAAAATTTTCCCTAGAGTTTCAAAGCAGGAAGGTCAAACACCTTCCAAGGGCAAGAGAAATAAATTGGCACCAGACTTCTCAAAAACAGCATGCAAGCAAAATAAAAATAGCAATATTTTCAGGAAAATTAAGGAAAAAGAGCAAAAGGATTCTGTAAGTAGCCAAGCCGCTGTTTGGCTATGAGGATATAGAAAAAGTCTTGAATTTGCACAACTGGGGACCCCTACACACCCTCGTCCTCTTTAGCACCTGCTGGAGAGTGAGCTACATCCATCTAAGAGAAGACGGCAGGATGACAGAAAACCCAGAATTGAGAAAGGAACATGGTTACCTGTACAACTAGGGCTAAGACAAAGATGGGGAAGGATGGAGGAATAATATATAGACACTCTGTGTTTTATCTGGATTGCCTCTTAATGTCTTTTACTCATTTTGCTATTTATTCTTATTCTAATGATTTGTAGTAGTTTTTAAAAACATGTACATAGTAACACTTTGTCTGTCATAGAGACCAAAATTTGTACCTTTACATCTTATTTATGATTGCATGACAAGGATTTTAAACTGACTACGGCCACAGGGATCTCTCTTATTTGCTTTTATACTCTCTTCTACATTGTGCATTTAAAACTTTTCCCTATTTACCGGCCCATCACATATTTTCTTCTTCTTCTGTATAATATTATTTTTCACCCTCAATTTTCAGTCTGCAAGGACATTATTTTAGAGGATGATGTGAGGTAGACATCTAACTGTTTTTTCACAAAAGTAACCAATTGGATCCGAAATAGCTATTGAACAACCTTGCTGTCCACTGGTTTGCATTACTAATTAATTACGCATGCAATGTCTACATGAAAGGAGACCAGATTTGGAATTGTCTATTTTCTTTTTATTGATTTATGTCTTTTGCTGTTGTTGTTACCAGTACTGCCCTGTTTTAAATATTGGAATTTTACATTACTTTCACACTTTTTTCTTATGAAAATGATCAAATGAATGCACTTGTTGTTGAAAATGTAGACAACGGAAGCAAAGGAAGAAATCGAAACCACCTATAAACTTGACAGCAAGAGACAATCATATCTATTATTTTTGTTTATAGCCTTTCAGCCATTTTTCTGCATATATATCCTATTTGTTGACTTTTATGTTTGATTTCTCTTAAATGGGGGTCCATCTATATGGAGTCTTCGTTTTTCATGCTTCTCTGGGCCATCACCCCCTTCTCTTTCCCCTCTCACCCTTTCTCCACAAGACCTCCTGGCTTTTGACAGGTCACCCCTGGTGGGGTTTTCCAAGAAAATCTCCCAGATTGCAGAAGTCACCAACTCTATGCTATTCCTTGAGGGTCACCCACAAACATCTGTCCCAGAACTTTTCTGCTTGGCTATTTCTGCCCTCTTTGTAACCAGTGACCTCCACAGAGGAAACCTCTCTTGCACCAGATTGAGTTTGGCCAGCTCAGATGCTGTGTCAGTCCCACCGAGAAATTCTCCCGCTTAGAGAGCGGTCAGTCAACTCCTAGACCCAGGAACTTCCCAAAGCCGGAGGAGAATTGCAGGATGGGTCATACAACCTCATTGTGAAGTAATTTTTAAAATATGAACGGTCTTTAGCTACAGGGACATAAACAGCAGAACCTCAGTAGTTGTGTAAAAGGGAAATGACCGGAACTCCTGCACACGAGCGCACTTTCTCGCCAGGAGACGCAGAGCTTCACAAAGGTCAGAAAGTTCCTTTTCTTTTAGTCTCGGGCAATAAAAGGGATGCAACCAGAGCAAGGCTAGTCAACTCCCACAGTAATTTTTGCATAGACGTATAGCGACAGAGGGATTGAAATGCAAGTGTTTAGTATTTATTGGGGAAGAAGATGGTTCATTTGTTGTGTCAAAGAACTGCCTCCGGAGCGTGAGGGACACACATGGAAACGTCTCAACTTTTGCAATAAGCCTACATGGCTGAGGAGTTAAACAGGTTATTCCTACAGCCACCCATGTGCACAATCACGGTGAATTTAAAACCATCTCGAAAGGAATCCTACTGGGAGTGTTTAGGCCCACAATTACAGTAAACGAAGATTCAGAATTAGCAAAAGCATTTCACTTAATTAGAAGCATTAAATAAGTACCATCAAATGTACAGTGCCGTGCGTACTAAGATGAGAAAACTAGCCGACCCTGGAGAACATTTGATTTATTTGCTTTTTCATTTGTTCACTTTTCTTATGTTTAGACAGCTATTAAAACAGCCTCCAACTAAAAGATAAAACAGAATGCAGATAAGGAGAGCAAATACCTTTGTCTTAAAAAGTATACACATTACAGAATCTATATACAGATATATAGATATGACTACATTTATATGTAGGTTATCTATCTATCACCTATTATCTATCTATCTATCTATCTATCTATCTCCTATTATCTATCTATCTATCTATCTATCACCTATTATCTATCTATCTATCACCTATTATCTATCTATCTATCTATCTATCTATCTATCTATCTATCTGTTAAATACCTGCAGATTGTTACCCTGCAGGAATTAGAGGAAAAAATGGTTTTTGCAGAGGATGTTCTAGATTTTTTTCTTCAATTTTCTCCTTTGGACATGATTTTTAAACTGTTATTTATCAACTCTGAATGAATCAGAATTCCCTGAGTCAGGGTTTAGTAAAGGGCTGGCAGAATCCCTAATTAAATTTCCAGAAAGAAAGACCAAGGAGGAGGCTGGAAAGAGAAGAGGATAGGGGGGAGTGACAGAGAGAAGAGAAATTGATGATGAAGATCTTTCCAGAAAAGCTTTCTCAGCCAGCAAGAGCTCAGCTGCACAGCACAGTTCTGTACCTACAGGGATGGTCTTAGAAGATTTGGGTCTGAGCATTTGAACTGAAATTTCTCAGATAAAGAGAGTTGTTGACACACAGCTTTGTTTTCAAAGACAAATAAGTGAGTGTTTCTAAAACTTCACCACTGTGTTTTGTGTCCTCAGCAAATCTGCTACAGGAAGCCAGATGAGTGAGGTCTTCCCCAGCACCAGTGATCACAAACGTGATCAAATAGGAAGGGTTCCCCCTCCACTGCTGACATCGATTTGATTTCTCATTCTTTAACCTAAATTTTCAACCTATCATATCTAGAGAGTTGGAATGTGAACCAAAAAAAGGAGAAATTGTATATGCAGAAAAATTTTGAAGATAAGAATTTCCATTTCCCTATCCAAAAACATGTTTGATGTTGTCCTTACCTCCAAGAATATACAGGAGATTGAAGTTTTACTTCATGGAAAAACATAAAGAGGTGAAGATGGCTGTGGAAATCATTGGTTCTATAGTTCTGGTAACCAGGTTTTCCAAAGCAGACATCAGGACACTTAGCTGATTCATGGTCTGACAAAGGGGGACCAATTATTCTGAGCAGGGTGGGTGAGCCAGGGCCCTTCAGCCAACTCTGGCCCACCACTCGCCCTTGTAAGTGCAGGTTCATTGGATCCCAGCCAACCCGCCCGTTGGCACAGGGTCCGTGGCTGCTTTCATTCCACAAGGGCAGAAATGAGTAGCTGCGGCAGAGACCGCATGACCTGCAAAGCCTACACTCTTTGGTGTCTGACCCTTTACAGAAGAAAAAAACGTGCAGAGTCCTTTTTCGGGGTGTGAACTGTCGAGAGTCAAGACCCAGGGGTGCCACAAGGGACAGGATCTAGGCAGAAAGAAACATCTCTTCCTCAAGCATAACAACCTCAAAAGCTAAAGGAGCTGCCTGTCACTGAGACCCTGCCTGAACTAGAGATATTAGGAGGGGCTTTCAAACACTGTCATTGCAAATTCTCCCTGCAAACTTCTGAAGTGGGCTGGCCTGTGAGACTGGGTCCCCAACCCTTTCCTCTAAGACCCGGGTCTCAAAAATGGGGCCACGGCCAGGCTGGGTCTCTGTGCGGGTATTTGTTCTCATGTTCTTTGAAATATAAAAGAAAATAAAATCACACTTCTTGATAACATACACAATCTAAATTTGATGAGAGGAAAATTGGGATTTTAATCTTCTTGGGCGACGTGCAAACTACAAATGGACGTCGTCTGCCATCAAAATACATGGCAGGGAGTTTGCATTGCTGAGAGGTCTGCTGAATTTTTACCCTTAACTAAGCATGCAAGATGAGTACCAAAATCATTACATTTATGCGTTTTTAATGGCTTGTCTGGCTTGTGTTTTGTCCATAGCTAGCGACGGAGCCAAGCACCAGCCAGGTTTTTCAGAACTCACACAGCTCTGTTGCAGCGTAATCATCTGACAATACCTGGGGCTTCTGCCATTCCTGTAGGTTATGTTTTGAGTCTACAAGCACACCAGCATATCAATCAGCTGGCTGGGTTATACTGTCAATCATTTCCTCATGGGGGCAGGAAGTACCCACCACGGTCCAGGGCTGCCCCTGTGCATGGGGGAGGGGGAGGGCAGGGGCCCAGACACCAGACTTCCTTTTACCTGAGAAGGTGGCTTTTGGTGGGTCCCAGGCTGGGGGTGAAGGGAACTCTGCTCCCACCAATCCGGCTGCCGCCTGTGGCTTCCTGATGAAGCCCTAGGGTGACGCTGAGGCCAGCAGTGCTGGTCACTGGCTGTGGTTGTCATTGTTGTTAACAGAACCGAAGGCTGCCCATCGTGTGCTGGTAGAGAGCATCCCCTTGACGTAGAAGTAAAACCGAATCAGTCCTTAGCTTGGCAGGACTAGGGTATTCAAAACACCTCCCATTTATTAGAAAATATACTTCTTGGTCACAAATGCCAGCCAATGATCCCTTCTTTTCATCTGATTTTTATTAGCCATGATGTTTCTATTCCGGACCTTCGATTCAGTTTTCATGAAAATCTAAAACTGAACAAGATTTACTTAGTAATTTCAAAATATGAAGGGTCGTATTTGTCTTTTAAAGAGAAGTGTTAAGAGCATATGAAAATGTTGGGAAAAGAAGAGAACACAAATGAAAAGTACTTTGCGATTTCAGTACTGAGATACAATACAGTTTACTAAGCATACATCCACCTGATGCCTTTCCTAGGCATACGTGTATTTGAAATTTCAATGACAGCAATACAAAAAATGCATTTCCAACTTTCTTGAGAAAAGACAAATTATTGTTTTAAATGTGTACAAGGCACATTGCTAAACATATTTAAATGTATAAGAAGTCCCATGTAGGAAGGTAGGGGCCCTGTGGGTATCTCTGCGCAGGTAATGTTCTCCCTAATTTGCATTTACTTCATCATCTGTAATGAACTGTCCGCCTGCCTTCAAGCCTGTCAGAAGAGAAAGTAAACCAGAGAGAGTGTGTTTCTGGAATTGGACTTGACCAACCCCAGAACCCGGGGATTCCTGGTAGCTGACATCAGTAGAAAGGCAGGTGCTTTTGTTTTATAAAATGAGGTTGGTGGCTTACTTGTGAAGATAACTTTTTTTTTTTTTTGCGGTACGCGGACCTCTCACTGCTGTGGCCTCTCCCGTTGCGGAGCACAGGCTCCGGACGCGCAGGCTCAGTGGCCATGGCTCACGGGCCCAGCCGCTCCGCGGCATGTGGGATCTTTCCGGACCGGGGCACGAACCCGCGTCCCCTGCATCGGCAGACGGACTCTCAACCACTGCGCCACCAGGGAAGCCCGAAAATAACTTTTTAGGAAAGGAAGAAAGGATACACAAATTGTGTATAAACACATCATCCTCTGCTAATCGTATACACAAAAGAAGTTCTTCAACTAGTAAACACCCACAGTATTTTTGATGGGAAGCAACTAAGGTACCATTGGCAGCTTTGGAAAACAGTATGAGGCTTCTGCATTCCAAAAAGTCGTTGATAGAACTGTTATTGTACAATTAGTGAGACAGGTCATGAGTCTTCTCTGTTACCATTACAAAAAAACTATTGTTACAAGTAAAAATTTATTGGTACCTGTTTGAAAACTAGTTCCATTTTCCCTCAGACGTGATATAGTCCAGTATAAAGAAAAAAGAAAAATAAATAAGCAAATAAAAATGAGGGAATTCCCTATTGTTCCAGTGGTTGGGACTCTGCATTTTCACTGCAAGGGGCACAGGTTCGATCCCTGGTTGGGGAACTAAGATCCTCCATGCCCCATGGAGCAGCCATACAATAAATAAAGAAAGAAAGAAATAGAAAAAAGAATAAGCTATATATATCTAAATAAGCTAAATTTATTTATTTATTTATTTATTTATTTATTTATTTATTTATTTATTTATTTATTCTTTTGCAGAGCACAGGCTCCGGACACGCAGGCTCAGCGGCCATGGCTCATGGGCCCAGCCGCTCCGCGGCATGTGGGATCTTCCCGGACCGGGGCACGAACCCGTGTCCCCTGCATCAGCAGGCGGACTCTCAACCGCTGCGCCACCAGGGAAGCCCGAGTAAGCTATATTTTAAAGAATATTTAAAAGAATCATTATAGAGTAGGTGGCCTGTGATTTCTTTGGAATTTTTCTACATTTATAGAAATATTTCTGAATAGCAATATACCTACCTAATGTTAATGCTTTATCTCTGTTAAAGATTTGAGAATGTTTTTAGATGTTAAAAAAAGCACTATTCTGTTTGAAATCCCTTCATCAGTCTTAGATGACCCTAAAATATCTTCATGGGTTTGAAATCGGAAAAATCAGTTCTGAAATATGCCTATATTTTTTTTCTTTTCTACCATTTGCAATGTACAAAACGTTACACTAGTTTGGATATTTTTAGTGCTTTGGTAAATGGGTATGAACACTGCTGTGACCGTGTATTTTAAACTGCTGAGGAAAACCTAGAAAATATTACTTGTTAATCTATATGGACAAAAACGGGTTTCCTGTAGTCCAAACATAAAGGAAACTCAAACCAGTAGAAACAAATGTTTACATCAGGGGCATTTATCGCCTGCTGTTTTGTTCTCCAAAGCATTTGTATAGGTGTCAGGCGCTGCGGATGGCTGTTCTCCAGCAGGAAAATCTCTGCATGGCTAATTCCATCTTCGTTTTCTTTGTTTTTCAATATCGTGACTTCAAACACCCAGACTGTCTCTTCCTTGTGCCATTTTCAGACCCAAAAAGCATTTGGCTGGTGCTTGGTGGGCCCCATCACCCCTGAGAGGCAGAGAGGGGCTGCATCTCTACACCAGGAGGCCACCCTTGTGTTTCCTTTCTTTCTGTCATTTCAGCAGCTGAGGTCTGACCGCTGGGAAGGTGCATTCTTTCTGCCCGTCTCACACAGGCTGGGGCCTGATCACAGAGACATTCCCGTCCAAACCCGCAGGCACTGACTGGACGTGGCTCTTCCTGCAGAGTAAGGCCCCAAAGGCCCACTGAGAACCTGGGGGCCAGGAATTTCAGAAGCCTGTGCAGAACTCCCGAGGCTGCCGGGCTGGATGGAGCCACCCAGGGCCGCTAGATGGCAGTGCATCCCCCAGGATGCGGAAAGGGTGCCCCAAGCTGGCTGTCCCTGGGGCTGGGCCAGAGTCAAAGGGGGTTTTCAGGTTTGGGTGATTCCCCTAGACGTTCAGGAGGGTCTCTGCTCTTCTCAAATACACTTCACGCCCAGGACTAGCAGGAGAAGCCACCGAATTTTGTTTTTGGTTCCAGATTTCAAATGATAGAAGCCTATATTTTAGCCATTTACAGTGAATTAAAATACAGTTCTTTTTGAGGATAGCTGTTTCAAATAATACCGGTGTCTCTTGCAAGAACAGTCTTGCTGTTTTCGCACAGAAGTTGCAGTTTCGGCTCCTGTGACACCACGTGTCCTTCTGAATGGCTTTTATTTGGGGGCAGGAGGGGGGATCTGTCTTTAAATTAAAAAAAATTTTGTTTTCTTTTTTCGGCCACATGGCTTGCGGGATCTTAATTCCCTGACCAGGGATTGAACCCTGGGCCATGGCAGTGAAAGCTGAGTCCTAACTACTGGGCCACCAGGGAACTCCCTAGATTTTGATGGGGAGAATTTTATTGCTTATTCTCTTAACTTATTTCTGAAAAGTAACTGTTTAAATTTTTAAAATTTACTTAAAATAATTTAAGAAATTTGTACTATATTTTTACTATTTTTTTCCTCCTGAAGAAGAGGATTAGACACATGGTTTTTAAACACACACACACACACACATATATACATATTTACGTTTGTGTAGAATACATGTTTATATAATTTAAAGAAATGTACTAATATTTTATTGGTAGCAAATAGAAATAATTAGAAGATTGATTTAAAAAGCTGTTTGAAGTGTTTGTATATTACATTTAGTAAAGATGTACTAAGTATATTTTTACTCCAATATTACCTTAGAAATTTTCTAACCAAAAGGGCTCTCAGTGTTTCACAGAATTAAATATGTATCCTTTGATAGCTCTTACAAGAAAACTATCTATAGTTTTCTTTTAAACTATAAGAAAACTATAAAACTGAAATTTTATCAATACCATGCTTAGGTTCCAAATATTCTGTGCTCATAATTGTGTGAAAAGTAAGCAGTGAGCACATTTCCTGACACATGTTGATATCACTGGGAAATTCAGCCACTTCATCGCTGTTTGCATCATGTAATGAAGCAAATGAAGTACAGTCTTGTACCTACCAGTATTTAATAAGATAGAAACTATAATACTGTATACAGTTATATTCATGCAAAATATGCAGTTGCAGTTTACCGTGAAGCTGACTCAAGAATCTAAACCAACTTATTATTAAGAGAATTTTTTATTTTTAATTTATTATATTGAAATATAATTGATTTACAATGTTGTGTGCGTTTCTGCTGTCCAGCAACGTGATTCGGTTATACATACATTCTTTTTCATATTCTTTTCTATTATGGTTTATCGCAGGATATTGGATATAGCTCCCTGTGCTGTACAGGAGGACCTTGTGGTTTATCCATCCTATATACAGTAGTTTGCATCTGCTCATCCCAAACTCCCAGCCCGTCCTTCCCCCACCCCCATTCCCATTGGCAACCCCAAGTCTGTTCTCTATGTCTGTGAGTCTGTTTCTGTTTCGTAGATAAGTTCATTTGTGTCGTGTTTCAGATTCCACACGTAAGTGATATCATATGATGTTTGTCTTTCTCTTTCTGACTTACTTTACTTAGCAGGAGAGTTAAGAGAGTCTTTTCAATTGTAAACTTTTCATGCTTCATGCTGTGGATGAGGGTCCACGAAATGCTCCTGATACACGGAAACCACTCATCAAATGGCCACCCGACAACTGGCCTTCCTGCAGGTTTTGATTTGAGCAATTGCATCATTTGTACCATCATTCTCCTCAAAAACATAAATTGTATAATATATGTGTTATCTTCAATTATTTATTTAAAATATAAGAGAGCCTCATGGGTCTTATTTTTACAGCCATGAGAAATGCACGTAGCATAATCATGAGCTAAAACACTGATCACGTGACGGCGTTCCTGGCCTCCGTTCTTCACGTTATGAGTATTCCACGCCCAAAGTTCCCCAAACAAAAGTAGCCCCCCTTGGTTTTGCACTGCGTAAGGCAAAATGTAAACACAACTCTGTGTGCACACACACACACGCACCTATGCCCATTGTGTTGCTCACGTCTGGGTAAGTCTCTCTTCCGAATATCTTAGCTAAAATATAAAATAACACAATTCTCCTTTCATGGTTCACCTTTTCAAAACATGTTCTAATCCAAACCTCTGTTCTGGGATGCTCTGGGTACAGCTTTCCTAAACTTTGGAGCACGTGTTATCACTACCACCAAATAGATTGCTACTGAGGTTTAAATGATGGATATTTAGGGCTACTGCAAGTACAATTTTTCTTGGACTTAAAGGCTTGTTCTTGCAATGGAAAATACCCACACTGGTTTACGTAACACGCACCGATTATCAGTCAAGTTATATGGCAGCCTTGCTGTATATTTACAGGTGGTTGTAAGTCTTCGCTCCATGGAAACACCGTCCGGACAACAGTCTGGTGCATGTGGGATTAAAGACATGCTCCCCCTATGAGATCGCCTTTCTCGTTCCCTGCGGCTGCCTGGGGTCTAGGCCTGGATTATCTTCCGAGGTTTGGCAACTGGTAAAAACGAAGACCCAGATGGTTTTGAAGAGCGATTGTTTAACCTTTGCTGACATTTCCCCTCAACGAGCATGCTTCTCCCGAAGGTCCCGTTGCAGGACTGAGGCGTGAGCTGCCTGCTCGGAGGTGGCTGTCATCCACGTGTTAGCGCCTCTGGGATCAGCGTGCACCCCAGCATCCCCTCCCCTCCTTCCAACCTCGGTCCTCCCTACCTCCACCTGCCGGGAGTGGCCCGTGGATATCAGTCAGGCAGACTATGAAATCATGAGCGTCAACGAAACGCACTTAACAAGTATGCATGCCAAGCCCTGTAATCGGCTGCATTTACCGTGGAATCTGCACTAGCCCGATAGTCCTGGCATTGGGGCTGTCATCTATGCTGGGACCAGAGATTTTTGGTGTCATCTACTGTCCCCTTCGTGCCTACAGCTGATGTGAGAGTCCGGACTTTACCCTGGGGAAGAGCAGAAGAGCAGAGGATAACACTGGTCGCGGGGAGGGACCGGGTGTCTTCTCTCGGTCGTGGAGCAAGAAGGCCCTCAGCAGAACTGCTGACATCCGGGCTTCCCAGACTGTCAGGTACTTGCCCTCTGCAGACGCAGTGATAATTCACACCGAACAATAATCTTACTGCTGAACATTATATTTCTCCTTTTTCTAAGGACTCATTATCCTGGAACGATGGGGAGATGGGGAGTGGAATATAAGTGTATTAAAACATAATTGCGGGCTTCCCTGGTGGCGCAGTGGTTGAGAGTCCGCCTGCCGATGCAGGGGACACGGGTTCGTGCCCCGGTCCGGGAAGATCCCACATGCCGCGAAGTGGCTGGGCCCGTGAGCCATGGCCGCTGAGCCTGCGCGTCCGGAGCCTGTGCTCCGCAACGGGAGAGGCCACAACAGTGAGAGGCCCGCGTACCGCAAAAAAACAAAAACAAACAAACAAACAAAAAAACCATAATTGCTCTTCTAGTCACACAGAAGCACGCCGTGTACGTGGGGGACAAAGCCTGATGAACAGGAGAATCTGGGTTCCTCTTCCTCTGTGGCCATGCTGTCGTCAGTGCATATTTAAAACCTGAGTTGTCTTTAATGCCACCAGCTAGCTTATGGCTTCCATTGGCCACAGCACGTGGGTTCCTGTCTATCCCACACTGCCGTCTTCAGCGATGTCGCTAAGGGGTGGCAGGTGTAACACACGTGTAATGTATGACGTCTTTATCAACATCGGCTCAGGTATTGATGTAGGTTGTTTGCAAGCACTGTGGAGGAAAAATAGCTCGTGTGGGTTAAATCCGGCAAATTCCACGCACATATGACATACACACACTCACACTTATACGTGTGTATCATGCATACAGGAAATTTACCAGATGTATGTGTATATAGGTAATATATAATATGTAAAAGTTATAGTATATATATTATCAATATATATAAGGTCCAGGAATGCTAAATTTTAATTGATACAAAAATGTTATCCATGTCAGTTGTTAAAGCCCATAGAATTACAGTATCACACACACACACATCCTCACACCCACATACACATACTTACATGTGTGTATCATACATATATGAAATTTACCAGATGTATGTGTATACAAGTAATATATAATATGTAAAAGTTATAATATATCTTTTATATATATATGTAGTCCAGTAACGCTAAATTTTAAGTGACACAAAAACATTATCTATGTAAGCTATTAAAGCCCATGCAATTAGAGTATCTTATACACACACACACACACACACACACACACACACACACACACACACACACCTGCCAGCTATCGTTTTCCAGGCGCACCGCTAGGCATCAGGAATTTCCAGGGGTTGCTGGCATCCCCCGATATCACGCAAGCCACGCGCAATGAGATTCTCTGCCCTCCCAGATATCTCATTGGTGCTGCCGTTCTCCACATTGAACAGTTCTCAAAGACTGGCATTCTTTCCTCCCTGAATTCAAACAGACTTCATCCGATATTTAAAGACAATGGCCCTCATTTGCTAAGCCTGCCAATTTTGCTTTCAGTCTGAGAATTCCTGCTGCAGATACGCACCTCTTTCTGCAACTCCTACATCACCCGTATCTCTGCATCCCTGTTTGTTAGAACAGAGCGTATATGGCTCTTGCCTCCTCTCCTGGCTGTCACTGTCACGGTGCCCCAGAAGATTTTCCAGTGAAGCCATTTTCCTGCATTTCTTGGCTTTGCCTCTTGGACCAGCATGCCCGCGTCTGAGCTGCTCCTGTGCGGCATGGCTGATTTCAAGTGCTGTCAAAAGGAGAAACAGCCCAAGAATCACGTACAATGAATTTATTCCATTCCGTTGTAAAGGCATCGATATCTGAATACATACTCACTAGTTGCATTAACCTGTATCTGTTTTAATTTAATGCCTTCATACCATTCTTTTAATTCCTGATATTTTGAGATACCAAGAAACAACAGGTAAAGTTTAGAAGTGATTCTAACATCTGTGAGATTCTCTCTCTTAGGCTCTGTAAAAGCTGGATGTCTATGGATGGATTTAAAGAGTGTGTAGGGTGTAGACAGCTCTTCTGGGGACAGAATAGAGAGGGTTAATCCCTCCAGCCCTCATCTGAAGGGAGAAGTGACAATAAGAAAGATAATAGTTATACAGTGATGCATCCTTACATTATTGCTGCAGCTAATGTTTCCCCGCGTATAATGTTCAAGTTCAGAAATCTCAGCCAGGGGCCCATAAAACAACTCTTGTGCTTTATGTTTTTCTGCTTATGCTGGTTTATTTCACTCTTTTGGGAAAAAAATGTAAAAGTAATTTACTGAAATAATAATTAGCGCTTATAAAGCGGTTTGTAACCTATGACGACCAGCAAATTGCTACCATGCGGTGGTTAGAGTGGGCTGGACATTTTAGTGTCGTTTCGGGAAACTGAGGGAGAGACTCTTGCAGGTTGAAAGTTCCCGGAGAGCAAGAAACACATGCAGTGGAATGTGTAAACTCATTGAACCCACACAGTCGTGGGATGGTGGCAGAAGTGGCAGAAGTGGCCGTGCTCTGGTCTCAAGGGGCCAGTGGGTTTACATAAGGATTTACATAAGGATGACGTGTTCCCCAGCGTCTCTGCAAGTGTGGTGACATCACCTCCTGGACAGATGAATTATGATCAGCGTCTATCAGAACACGCTGTGGCCCAGGGTCACCTCTGCCCCAGGTCTCTTTCGACCTGTGACGGTCGTGGTACGTGGGGCTGAAGCTTGACTCTGGGCCACCCCTCCGAGCATCACCTCACCCTCACCCACCCCGAAAGGGGCCTACAAGTCACTGTTTTGCTCCCTTTTGTACCATCAGAGGATCAAGTGCGTTGTCACATCGCGCAGCTAGAAAGTGGCTGGTGTTAGACCTGATCACCAGCTCACTCTGCCCTGCCAGGAACGCTGTGTGGAGACGGTTCTCTGCTGGGGAGGAAAAGCCCCGGGCCCCCTCCTCACTCTTGGCTGGTGGCAAGAACGTGATGGAGGCCCCGACGGATGCGTCCACTCCCGTCCTGCCCCGACCCTGTGACCCTGCCTGCTGGATCCTCCTGGATGGTCCCCTCAGCCTCCGGGCAGTGGGTGTGGCCACACCCTTCTTGCCTCCAATCCCTGTGAGCTGCATCTTGTCCCTTGTCAGGGCCCAACGGACCCTGCTGTCCCCACCTCGAGCATGTTGCTGACCCCTCTAGCCCCTGCTGCCCAGCACCCACCTGTCATCCTCCAGCCTTAGCAGACCTCCCCTACGTGTGTGGCCTCTGTGGGAGAGGCCAGCTGTCCATTCAGGGAGCACCTGCTCCGAGGACAGCCCTGCAGGCCTCGTGATCTCAGGGGGCCCCGTGGACCCAGGTTGCATGAGCTCACACCAGGGAGGTGACGAAACCTACGTTGGATCCCAGGTTCTGTTTCAGCAGCCGGGAGTCCTCCTTGCACAGGTATGTGTGTGTGTGCAAGTGCTCTGCAGGTTGTAAACTCTCCCAGACGATCTCACACATGTGAAAGCACACAGGCACATGAATGCGCACACACACACACACACACACACACACACACACACACACAGACCCAGACTTATTAAATCCAGCTTCTCTCCTAAGCAGAAATGATTGCACCTTGGGCACTTTTGCTAACTGTGTCTTACCTTATTTCTGGCTACGAATTCCCTTTTTTTTCTCCCCAGTGGGAAGCTTTTAGCATGCATTTTATTCTCCTTCCTGTGTTTCAAGTAAATCACTTTCACATTTACTGGCTGTGGCTTTCTCGTCACGATTTATGTGTCTTCTCCTCTCTTCTTTGCTGTCCATGGTGCACTTTCAGGACGCAAAGGGGCAGTTTTCCCCAGAGTTGGGTCCATGCTGGGCAGCAAAGTTAAGACATTTATTGAGTCATCTTAGCTGCCCTGGGCATTCCCTCAGAGGCCACAGGAAGCTTCTGGGTGGGTCCTGGTGCTGCAAACTCCATGGCTCCTGCTGTCTTGAAAGATCCCACATCCCGAGTGCTGTCAGCATTGCATTATGGAATTTTAGGATTTCAGATTATCTGATAGAATTGTTTTCACTTCAGGCACTCAGCCCCCTTGAAATGTTTGACGTGGATAAAGCAGTTGAGTGTGAACTCCGCTTTCTGAGACAGCCCCACTGCCTGGGAGCAGCCCCGAGCTGGGCCCCGGACCCACGGATTCTCTGTTCTCAGATGAAATCTGTGCGGTGCTTCCGGCTGTAAAACCCTAGGGAAGACCAGTGCCTCCCAGATACACTTAGTAAATATTTACCAGAATAGATGGGAGATGCAATTTGGTCTTATATTGTATGCACAAAATATCAACCATTTAACTGTTAACTCTGTTTTAATAGTGCCTTGAGATGAATGTAAGAAAAATACACTTTGAATGTAACATTACTGTCATGTGTAATGGATGGTGACAGCGCTTCATTGGTGCAGAGATGTATTAGGGACGTGAGCCTTCGAGAGGCTGGGCTTAGAATTTATGTTTACCCACATTCGTCTCTATACATAGTTCTGTGTTTGCAGATGTAGGATGCTCTGGGAATGACAGAATCATTTTTCTGAGTTATAAAACACTTCCATTTATTTAAAATAGAAACAGAGGTTGGTAATAGCACACTAAGGAAGTTACCCTTGACCTTCTGCCTCATTTAGAGATCATTAAAGTTTTATTATTTTTTTAATGTCTCATGAATTTACTAATTTCATAAAAATTTGTTATTACATCTGTATAATTATTTTAACTGCGTAGTGGTTTGCGCTGATGAAGTACATGTGTATATACAAAATATATATAAATAATGTGCATATACAACATGTAAATATTATATGTAATATACATATTTATGTAATATATAGTACATAATGCATATTTATATAAAAATAAGGTGCTTATATATGACTTTGTGTGATGCAATATATATCATTTTATTTATAATTTACTTTTACCAAATAGTAAAAATAAAAATGATATGTGTAGTGAAAAATGTTTTACACAACCCTAAAAGTAGAGATTTAAAAATTAATCTAAGGCAAAGAGATGGAAAGAGTAAGAAGATCAGTTGTTGCCCGGCGTGAGGAGCTGGGGGAGAGGTAAGTGGGCAGAACACAAAGGATTTTACGGCAGTGCGAATACTTTGTATGATGCTATAAAGATGGATACGTTTGTGTGCATTTGTCCAAATTCATAGAATGTACAGCACCAAGAGTGACTCTTAATACAAACTCTGGACTTTGGGTGACATGACGTGTAAATGTAGGTCCATTGATTGTGACAAATGTCCCGTCTGGGGGAAATGTTGGCCATGACTATGCGGGGGCAGGAGGTACACAGGACATCTCTGTAACTTCCTGTCAATTTTGATGTGAACCCACAGCTGCTATAAAAAGTAAAGTCTTAAAAAATTAACCCAGCTTTTTTTTTTTTGGTAATAAATTTATTTATTTATTTATTTTTGGCTGTGTTGGGTCTTCGTTGCTGCGCGTGGGCTTTCTCTAGTTGCGGCGAGCAGGGGCTACTCTTCGTGCGGCTTCTCTTGTTGCGGAGCATGGGCTCTAGGTGCGCAGGCTTCAGTATTTGTGGCTCGTGGGCTCTAGAGTGCAGGCTCAGTAGCTGTGTTGCACGGGCTTAGTTGCTCCACGGCATATGGGATCTTCCCAGACCAGGGCTCGAACCCATGTCTCCTGCACTGGCAGGCGGATTCTTAACCACTGTGCCACCAGGGAAGCCCTAACCCAGCTCTTTTTGAACTCTATTTTTTAGAGCTCTGGGAATAAGAGTTTAAGTCCATTTGCAATGCCTTTGAATCACAGACTACGTTGCCTTTTCGATTCACTTACGTGACTTTGGGGCGTCAGTAGGCAGAACACCCTTTGGGTTCCACTTGTGATTATCCCAGCACAGCGGTGCCCATGCCACATGTACAGCCCCAGACTTGGACGGAAAGCAACACCCCTCCTAGGGCTGGCGCGGTGCAGTGTGTGAGCAGGTGGCTGCCCTGAGGGTAGGCTGCCGTCCAAAGTGAGACACAGGGGAGAGCCAGGAGTCCAGGAGTGGGGGGATGCAGATCCCTCCACCTTCAGAGGCTGGAGACCCAGGTCCAGAGTCCTCGTTGGGTGACAAAGGGGAAAAGCTGTCGCCCGTCACTTGTCTCTGACCAATGGGGGGTACCTGTTACCAAGACAGCACCGCCCCTCAGCATCTTCACCTGTCAAAAGACCCAGGAAAACTAAAGCACCTTTCACCTGTATCCACTCAGCATCCTGCAGGACCGAAGCCAAAGCTTGCCCTGAGGACCCTTGTGTGGGCTGAGGACAGAGTGAACTGTAGGATCTGAGGGGGAAGTATTTCCATGAAAACAGTATGCTTTTCCTTTATCTCAAAGCTTACAAAAGAGCCCCTTACACCCATTTATGGAGCTCCTGATGCAGAGACAGGACAAACTCCATAGCTGAGCGCATACTCCAGCCACAGCTGAGGGTGTGAGAACTTCCGCGAGGCTTTCAGGATTTCTCTGATCTTGATCTTGGCGATGAGAAGGAGACCACAGTCACGGCGGCCTCAGCGAGGCAAATGTTTCAAGGCCTCTCCAACCCGACCCACACCTCGGAGGTTCACATCAGCCATTTGTTCCTCGTAATGACCCAGTATCTTGTAAAATGAAATTGAAATCTGCAGCGAGGCAGTACTTCTGCTATTAAAATGATTTTTTTCTTTGTCATGGAACACTGCCAGTCCAACCATTTGTGAATTGCAATTAAAATTTGAAGCCAGCAGCACTTTTGCAATTAAAACTGGCATTTTTAAAAAAAAAAAAAATTCTGCACCAATCTAGATAATTAGATAGGAACTAAAATGCCCATTTATTATGCATATGGACATGTATGAGGAAATAATTTGAAATTTATTATTCAAGATACTCTCTTTTTAACGAGGAACATGCTACATTCTACGGCAAAACAAATTGTTTTCGTAGTCATACAATTGAACCCACGTAAGAGAACTGGTATTAGATATTTAGTCACCAGTGGTTTTTTTCTTTACTTTTACCACTTCCTTTTTTACTCTTTGTTATAACAGGAAACTATGATGGTGCTAAAGTTGTGAGGATACATATAAAATATGACTAATATCTATCTTAAGGCATCAATCACGTGGGGATGTTAATTTGTAATCGTTTAAGCACAGTTTCTCCCTCAGTTTGTAGTGTTATTGTAATTAAATTCTGCTAGTGAAAATTTTCAAGAAATATGAGAATGATCTTCATTAAGTAGAGATATTTGAAGGTATGAGTCTCCAAATCCTTTTCCAGAGAGTCTAGGACATAAAAACAAGTAACAACCTTCAGGACGACTGTCTTCCTTCCCTGGGATGTTAAGTCTCATCTATAAGAAGCAACGCTGAAAGCCTTGCTGTTGGTAAGCATCCTTACCTTGTGGTGAAAGGTGGCACTCTGTTTCCTGATTAACATGTTTATAAGGATTTGGAAAATTCAGATTTAGTTGATGGTGCAAGTTCACAGGCACACAGCTGCATACGTGCCCTGTTTATTCAATGCTTGTGTACAAATCTGTAGAACTTTGACTTAAACCTTGCATTTTGGCGCAGTTGTTTCTCGTCCTGAGCTTCCCTCTGCAGTGGAGTCACACTGTAAGTTGTGAGTTTGGGCACCAAGCGTTTGGCCGTCTACGGCTGTGTTGCTAGTGGACCACACATCCACCTCCACCGCAGGCATGACCTTCGCTCCTGTAACCTGAGCACTTGCACTCTTCCTCTCCTATCTTAAAATATCTCATTTGAAGATTGTCTTCTACAAGGTAGTCACTTGTCCTGGTCTTTGGGTCTCCGTGACCTCATTTGCAAATGAAAGCCTTCGACCCGCTGTTCCCTAAGCTTCAATTCTATCTGGGAATGTTATGTGGTCTCTTCCCGAGACCAGGGGCAAATGCAGACACCTGGGGGAAGCAAGCGCCTCACGAGTAGAATTTTATCTTTTTATACGTTTTCCAGAGAAAGAAATATTGAATAAGAGGTGTTTCCAAATAACCCCACATTAAACCTCTTAGACCCCTAAGTTTACAGGTGGATTCATCAGGAGTAGAGAGTGGGGTGGTGAGGAATCTGGCAGTGAGGTGTACAAGCCAAAGAAGACGCCAGGAAGAAAATGAAACCTAAGCCAGTAGGCAGTGGGGACACAGAAGTAACGCGTGCGGCCAGTTTGAGGTGTCCCTATGAGGGGATTGGCTGAAATACAAATTTCAGAACTCAAAATGCCATTGTTGGCGTCATAGCCCAGTTAACAGCTGATTAAAGTACACGGTACACACAGCCCAGTGTTACGGCCAATCCAGCCCCACTCCCGAGCGCGGGTACCGCTCCCGAGCGCGGGTACCACGGCCGAGCGCGGGTGCCGCTCCCGAGCGCGGGTACCACGGCTGAACCCACCACTTTCAGGAACGGCACCTCGGCCCGTTAGCCGCTCGCTGTGATAGTGGCCTGTAGCACAGACATTTTTTCACCCTCCTTATCTTATCTTGCTCTGAATTTACAGAATTAGAAATACAAGACATAATGGCAAGAAGGCTAATTCCCTGATCTACTAAATCTGTACATTAACACTAAAATAAATAGTTGTATTCCTCACTCTCAATTTGTCATTTTCACTTTTGTTACTACAGAGACGTTCCCAGGTTTATATTTTTCTCATAGTTTTTTTTTTAATTGAGATTCACACACCGTAGAATTCACCCATTGAAAGTGTACAGTTCAATGTTTTTAGTATACGCACAACCATCACCATAATCTAATTCTGAAACACTTCATCATCCCCTGAAATAAACCCCACCCCCGTGGCAGGTGCTCTGCATCCCCCCTCCACCCAGGCCCAGCCCACTCTTAAGCGTTTAATCTACTTTCTGTCTCTAAGGATCTTCATGTTCTGAACATTTCCTATAAGTGGAATCTTAAATGACTTTTATGTCATTTCTGCTGTTGCTCTATTTTTCGTGAACATATAATTTGATTCCCACACAATGGTTTTCTTTTCTGGATCTTCACTCTCGCCTATCTGAGAGGTCGGCGGGGTCTTATGGGTTTGGGGTTTCTCCAGGGCTGTTGCTCTCACGAGCTCAGCCCATGTTCCTCTGACTACCTGTCTTTTCTGCTTCTGACACTTGCCACTGAAATTTGGGTCTGGTCTGCTCTGAAAAGCTACCCGTGCCGTCTGTGGGCTGAGATGTGGACTCCCTGCCTGGTCTGTGCAGGATTCTGGGAACTCCAGCGCATCCCTTGGGCGAGGCTGGCCCCCAGCCTCTTTAGAAAACATCTCAACTATTCAAGGTCCATCCTTCTAGTAAAAGAGACTCATGAAAGAAAACATACATTTCCATTCAAACATCCTCTGCAACATACAAAATTTCAGAGGTCGATGCAATATGAAGGATAGAGGAAAGACTATTCCTCCTCCTAACAGAAGAAAATAGCAAACTTTAAAGTGCAGGCCACTTAGCACGGCTTTAGGGCGTTTCGAGTGGAATAATTAGCGATATCTATGTAAAACAGCCTTGTTTCTCCTGCTTCCTCTTAAGAAAAATGAAAGACACGGTAAAGACAGATGCGTGGACACAAACCCACGTTGTCTGAACCGCAGGCTCGACTCTTTCTGGATGAGGACGTTGGTACATTGTAGATGCGCTGTACTCATCAAACGCCTATCGATACTAATTTACTAATATCAATAATAATCTGTTTCCCAGGGGACCGGTGGTCCCCGAGCTCTTCAGCGTAGGTGTCAATAAAACTGACTGCTGCTCTCAAGCTATTGACAGTTATTAGAAATGACCTTGATGTAATTTCATGCCTATCAAAACAAAGCCCATATGCTAAGGATCTGCATAGCAGCAGGGGCAGGTGGGCAGGGGACGCTCTGCGTCTCCGCTGGTCACTGGTTTCCTCGGCCTCTCCTTCCTTCTTTCCCTGGAATACTGTCCGCTCCTGGCTGGAGGTACCTGCCTTCCCAAGGCCTTCATCAGAGCTGTTTGGAGCCCTCGTGTGTTTCGCAGAGAGCTGTGCTAACACATCAACTCAACAGTTAACGTGCTGCGGACCTTTTGTACCCAGAGCGCCACTGGTCGGTGGGTCCTGGTGGACACAGTCGCTACAGGATACAGAGGCTGATGGATCAGAGGCACTCTCCCAATTTGCTACCACCTTGTAAAGGGAGTGATCTGGCCCATTTTTAAAAGCCTGCTTTCTTTCCTACCTGCAGTTTTAACAGATGGCCCTTGTACGCACACTTGAAAAGCCACAGAGCGTGACTATTTAATAGCCAGATCGTTTATTAATAATTGTAACTGACACTGAAATGCATCCCCCGCTCTGTAGGCACAGTGCAATTGTATAGAAGCAAATGCATGACAATAGTCTAAAACAATTTTTAAGAACACAGACTGCTTTCAGACGGACTACATTGCTTGTGCTACTGCTGAGTGACCAACATGTGGATTCTAAAACTGCCTTGTGAGTGAAGCTGAATCTGGCCTCTGTACCGGGACACCAAATTAAATCTCGACACAGAGTTTTGGGTGAAGTAGAAAAGAATCGCTTTATTGCTTTGCCAGGCGAAGGGGGCCACAGCGGGCTCATGCCCTCAAAGTGGGGGTCGGCATCCTCAACCTTCCGGTTCCAACGGGGCTGGGATCTACATGCTTGCGGGCAGCATACAGTTAACTCCTCCCACCCGGTGGGGGTTTCAGTAGCTGCAAAACAGCTTGAAGATATTGTTCTGTGTATCTCTTGAGGGGGAACCAGGACCCTCCCCAAGGCTGCGCTATTGTTTCTTGACTGTTCCTCCCTGGTCTCTGCATCCTCTCCCTTCCCTAATTAGCAACTGTTTGGACCTGCTCCTTGGAACTCAGGGAAGGTCTTGGAGGCTGAATGAAGCCTATTTCTGCATAGCACAGGGAGATCAGCTCGGCGCTTTGTGACCACCTAGAGGGGTGGGATAGGGAGGGTGGGAGGGAGGGAGACGCAAGAGGGAAGAGTTATGGGAACATATGTATATATATAACTGATTCATTTTGCTGTAAAGCAGAAACTAACACACCATGGTAAAGCAATTATACTCCAATAAAGATGTTAAAAAAAAATGGGGGAAACAGAAAGGCTTTTGTGCCCAGGAGCCCCACGGGGCCCTGCTCAGTTTCATGAGCTCCTATTATGTCCTGCTCTAATGCATCCTCGTGGCCTTGATCGACAACTTTCATCTTCAAAGGGAATGAACGTATTCTTTCTAGAAGAAAATAACTGAACCTGTTGCTTCAGCTAAACCCAGAGTTAGTTGAGGTCAATCTCTTCCTTCTTAGTTGATATCCCTAAAGGTAATTGTAAAGATCCAGGAATTTCCCCCAATAGTATCAATAATTATAATTTGTTCAGCTGCTAACGGTAATGATCTGGAGAACATCCAAAACAGTTTCTTATTGATGAAATTTATGACTAATTGAGACTAAAGGGCAACAATAAACAAAGCAAGGCTGCTTCATACAGCAACGCACACCAGCTGAGTCTAAACAGCAAAGGCTTGGTTTTTGCTTTTTCTTTTGACAAATTTCTGTCTTTGTACAATTTAAAGTTCTTGGATTTTGACTTTTTTAATGGGTGGGTGGAGAGGGGAGGAATCCCAACTGATGTCCATATATGCAGCTGTCTCACCTCTGGGATCAAATCAGATATTTAAGAAAAGTCTGATAATTAGGCTTATGGATTGGTTATGCTCAGGGAATGGAGTACACTGGGCTCAAAGAGCAGCTCTGTGATCTTTGCACGTGTGTGTGTGTGTGTGTGTGTGTGTGTGTGTGTGTCAGGGAGTTTACTCTTCTGTGGCATGGCACACATAGAAATTCATAACATGCATTGTCCAATATACCCATCATATTCTCCTAACACAACGTAGCACAGAGAACTGGGAGATCTCAGAGCAGATTTGAGGCATCCCAGGGGGAGCTGGTTTAGGACCCTGACTGCAGGAGGCCTGGGGGGAGCAGAATAATGTTAGCAGCACATTAGCAATAATATTAACGACTGGAACATAATATTCTATTCATAATGCCATTCAAATATAAAAGTTACAGATATCAAAAGCCAGGGAAAGCATATATAACCCATCTCTGGGCACAGGGAAATGACTTGTCAGTGACATCGAGTTATATCCTTTACAAATTATGTTTGGCGGCCAGTACGTGAGATCTGATCAACAGTGGGTTAACGATGTGAAAATCCCAGAGACGGGCAGACTCAAGCCTGCATCCCGTCTTGAAAGTAGATTCATTAATCCAGGATCCCTCTGTTTACCTGCTCTTGTACTCTAAGCATGTTATCACAGTCTTAGCGGTTGCCTCCTGATCGAAGGATGGCTGCTGTGGTGGTAGCGATCACGCCCATTTTCCAGGAAGGAAGAATGAAATGTCAAGGGGAAAAAGTCATGTAATTCAGCATTCTCTTGTAAAGACCCTTCCTGGAAGCCACAAAAGGGTAAAAAGAAGGGAGGAACCAAGGAAGGACATTCACTCAGTACCTAATGTACTTTCCACCCTCTGACACTCCTATTAAAGACGAGCTACCCCTCTGACTCACCTCCCTCACACCTCCTTGCTCTATAGCCGCTCGAATCATGTATTCTTTCCCTACAATCTCCCATCTGATTTGGTCAAATCTCAGTACTCGGGTGGCTCTCTCCTCCTTGAAACAATCCCCTCATCTGCCTTGGGGACCCACGCCCTACTCATGTTCTTCCTATTTCACTGACACCCTCTCCAGTCTCTCCTCGGGGTCTTTTCTCCTCAAATTCTACAGCTGAAGTGCCCAGCTTCTGCCCTCAGATCTCTTCTCTTCTAACGTATCTGTTTTTTCCTCCTACATAACAGAATATGCTTATAATTCCAAAATTTATATTGCTAGCCCTCCTTTCTGCTCTGAATTCCAGACTCATTTACCAACTGCCTACTCCCCAACTTTATTCATACGTCTAATAGGCATCCCAACTTAATATGCATGAAACATTGCTCTGGCTTCCCCTGCACAGCCCCCAAATCCATTTCCATCTAGATGTTTACTATCTTAATTAATGGCATCACCATTGACCAATTCTCTCAAAAAGGCATTTAATGTTTTTTTTTTTTTCTTTTAACCCACAACACATCCAGTGCAGATCCTCTCGGTTCTGCCTTGAAAATACATGACGCGTCTCACCCTCTCACCCCTTTCCCCACCCGTCTCTGCATCCAGCTCTGAGCAAGTGGCCACTCTTGGTCCAGGGACGCCCCGCATGCTTCTCCACGGGGCAGCTGTGCCCACTTCTAAGTCTCCGATGGATTTCCATAACCAGAAGCAGAATGACATGTCCTCATCCCCCTCCCCCTCCGTGGGCCACGTGGCTTTGTTGCTGCTGCCAGACACATCACTGCCTCAAGGCAGAGTCCTTCCTCTGCATCCTCACCTGATTCACTTTATTTGGGTCCTTGGGAAACTCTTTGCTTCGCGGAGAAAAACTAGGGAATGTCTCACCAACCTTTCCAACTTCACCGGGCTGTGCTTTCCCCACAGCACGTGGTGCCTTGCTGTGTTCTTTCTTCTTTGTTGGTGTGTCGTCTGTACTCCAGAGAGATGCTCTACACAGAGCTAGGATGTCCTGTCTTCACCCGGTTCCCCAGCAGCCAGTGGGCGCATCACACGTCCCTGAGTGCAGGGGTGACCAAGGAGAACAACCTCTGCAGCTAATCCATGAGCCTCACAGAGGGCCCGGCAACTAGTCAAGTACTCTTTCTTCCATCTGAATAAAAAAAAATAGTTACTAGAATTAGAGACAGAAAATAACCAGACATGGGTTAGGTCGTTTGCCCATAATCTCCATTTGGCTTTTTGTATTTTGACTTAAATTTATTTTTTATTTCGAATGTGAAGCTAATTTTATCCCTCTTACCTAACTACTTTAAAAAAGTGGGAATTAAAGGCTAAGAGATTTTTTCTAGATTTGCTGTGTCTCTTATTTCGGTACCTGGATATTTTGAGCATCCGAACAAAAACTGGGTGGAGTCAGATGTGTACATGGAGCAGCTCATGAATAAATGTGTTTGAGAATCGTGAGGGCTTCGGGAAGTAAAGACCAGTTCAAGGGCGAGCACATGGGGATGTGAAGGCACCTTATGGCGTGTTATCCTGCGAAGTCCCTGCGGGGGATGGAGAGTCCAGGTGGGCTCACACAGCCCCACGGAAGACAGAACTGAGCAAACCTTGCCTGTCTCCCTGGTTTTCCTGCTCACCCTGCACGATATTCCCCCCGAAACACAGCCCCTGAGTCTTACAGCTACCCAATTATGACCTCATTTTCTCAGTAGTTTTTGAACCTCGGAGAGGTTAAGCATTTGCTCCAAGTCTGCAGTGCTGTGCTGGTCAACGTTTGGTGAGGGGATCTCTGGGAGAAAATCGCCTTGTTCTTTAGCCTGTGTCAGCTACCATTGTGTAAATACTCACAACCAGGTCAATTCCCAGTTACCAGCATGGCTTCAGCCAGCTTCCGGAGTCCTACAAACCAACAGTCAGCTTTCCTGAGCTGGTGAAGTACCCCCAAGCCAGCAGCAAATGGCAGAATTTCATTCATTTTTAGGGCTGAGTAAATTATCCTTTACTGAGGATTTGCTTTGGAGAGGTGGTACTTTAGCAATTATTTTTTACCTTTGAACAGAGAACTTTCATAAATGGGAAAGGTAAGGCGTTGGTTGAGGGATTTAATAATAATCTGTTTAGTGGTAGATTTGGGATTCAAACAGGAGTTTCTGAATTAAAACCTTTTTTTCTACATGGTCTTCCAAAAGGGAAATCATTATCTCTATTACATTTAGTTGCACGTCTAAGCCAGGAGACATTCGCGTTCTTTGGACCAGGTTAGACCCAGGCTCCACTTTCCCTACAGAACACCGACTGCATCCTCAGTGACAGGCGCCCTCCTTTTCTGCTGCTCAGAACCTGTTTACTTTGAGCACCTACTGTATGCCAGAAGCTTCTCTGAAGCAAAGGACAAGACAGTGAAGAAAAAGCACAGAAATGTGGGAGGGAAGCAATCAAACAATAAAATACAGGTGAGATACTACCTAACATTTTCTCTAGAATAAAAACCCCATAAGAACAGGGACAATTTCTGGATTTCTTACCTAAAATGGGACTCAGTACAGGTAGATATTAAGTAATATGTGATGGGTGTAATTTTCATAAATGAAAAATAAAAATGAGATGGAAAATTTAAATGCTCTTTAGAATACAGATAAAATAGCTTAGGGTATTTTATTTAATATTTCTTTCAATATAGCCCTTACATTAAAGAATTACATTTACAAACATGTATTCAATGATCTCATTTTCTATTACATTTTGCAAATAAATAATTAACATCCTAGACAACAGTTGACTTTTATTGTCTTTTCTCCTTTGGAAGAATTCCTATTTATATATTTTTATGCGTATACACACATATATAGTCATATATCAAAATGTCACTTATGTTACTGGAACAAGATAGCATATGTTAAAAATTCTAATCAGCTTGTCAAATATTGTTCATTAGTAAACAAGAGAAGGACATTTTTGGCGTAATAACGTGATTCTTGTTTTCCAAGTCCGTGACTTACAAACAAGGTCTTGGGAGGCGAGATTGAGTCTCTTGACGATGGCCTGCACGTCACGGAGGCGAGAAAAGGCACAGGTAGCTGGCTCACGTTTCATAATCCACTTTGTGACCTTGGTTTGCATCCATCCAGCACCTCTTGAATGATGACGTGAGAGGTCTGATCTCGTGTGATTGATAATTTATCTACGTTTGCCTAATTGGCCAATACATCTCAACAGAAGCCTCACTTGGCCCTTCACATCATCCCCCTGTGACGTGGACCAGAGAAACCCGTTTGTCCCTTGCACGTCAGATAATGGAGCCCTCCTGCTGCCTCCTGAGTGCCAGAGAGGACGTTTAATCACGGCATTTAATCATCTTCATACACATACATACATATGCACAATTTCAGCTGTGAAAACACCAAAGGCTCGGAACATGCACCCCGGGCTTCTGAGAACTGACCGAGGAAACCAGGTCCAGCGTGAACATAGTCAGGCCTGCTGTCAGGTCCCTGGGATCTCAGGTAAACTAGTCTGAATGGCACAGCACAGATGCAGTTTTCACACCCAAAACTGAATTCTAAGGTAAAAAACTCCACAGAACTGTTTCCTCTAAATTATTGTCAAAAGTATGTATTATTGTCATTGTTTCATATTTTTAAGATATTTTCAATTTAAAACTATTATTATATTATTATGATCTCATACTTATTTTTAATCCTTGGATAATTTAAACTTTTAATCAAATGATGGCATAAACAGAAAATTCCATATTTAGTATGAATAAAATAATTCCTCACTTTCCAACCTCCACACAGAATATACTCACTTTGTATTTATTCATCTGGGTTCTAGAGAATCCATGATTAAAGTACTCTTCATAACAATTCTCCACTTTATTTTAATAAGTTTATTTTATTTATTTATTTTTGGCTGTGTTGGGTCTTCCGTTGCTGCACACAGGCTTTCTCTAGTTGCGGTGACTGAGGTGCCACGGTGCGCGGGCTTCTCATTGCGGCGGCTTCTCTTGTTGCAGCACGGGCTGTGGGCGTGCAGGCTTGGTAGTTGTGGCTCGCGGGCTCTAGAGCACAGGCTCAGTCGTCGCGGCGCACGGGCTTAGCTGCTCCACGGCATGTGGGATCTTCCCGGACCGGGGCATGAACCCGTGTCCCCTGCATCGGCAGGCGGACTCTCAACCACTGCGCCACCAGGGAAGCCCCTATATTGTATAATTTTTGCACGTATCACTTTGGGTTTGCTCATTTCTCCCTTCCTTTCTGCAGACTTCCAATGAGTGATTTTTCAGAACAGTGGGCATCAAATCCTTAGAAGGCTACAGCTCTCTGATTCCTCCCTGCAGTTCTAGCGCAGAGCGTTTGTCTGGGGTGAAGTGCGGACCCTCACTGCCCGCTGCTCCTCTTACGTGCTCACTGTTTCTCCCACTGCGTTGCGGATGCTCTGTCCTTGCACTGATTAAAAAGATAAATGAGACTTCAGTTGCATCTATTTTTTGCCTCTGGGAGAAAAGGAACAGTAGGGTGGGCTGTAGGAACACTGCAGTTAGGGGGAGCAGAGGTGAGATGTGTGTTAATCTGCCTCTGCCACTAGCTGGTAGTCTGGACAAGTCACTTTCCGACCCTCGGTTGCCCACCTGCAGAAGGAAGGTTGTGTGTTGACAACTGTTTAGTTCTCTTCATGGGTCAAGATGTTAAGATCCCACAGACGGTGGCGGGGACACTCCATTTGTCTGACTGTGTAATGAACTCCCCGGAGGGCCCACAGCAAGTGGGCACAGCGCATTTAAATCCACACGCCTCACCACTGGAACAAGAGCCATGTCGTCTTCCACTCAAGGCGCCATATGCCCTAACTTTCTTCTGGCACCTGTAGTGATTCTGAACCTACATCTGCAACTCCCCCAGATCTTTGCCAGACAAAGCAATGCTACGTTTATGAAAGTGGGCCAGGTTTAGACCACACTTTATGACTGCAGGAGTTAGTCCCACATGCAGTCAACCACTGGGTCGAACACCCTCTCCATTGAGAAGTTATAATACAGTCCTTTAACACGCCATCCAAAACTAAATTCCCTAACAACTTAATTTTAACCCCTAGGTTCTCACTGGCCAGGTTCTTTTTAAACCATAATGACTGAACTGCAGAATGCTGATTAAATACACAGTTCATTACAAGTATACTGCTCGCACATTTACCTCGTAAGTAACTGCTGTTAAGTGGATTCTTTTATCCTCTTTGGATCATTTTGACTTTGATTTTGAATACACACATATGAATTTCCCAGCCCTCCTCTTAAATTTTTAGTCAGCTGTGGAAATCTAAAAGACACCTCAGAACCCCTTCCACATGTGCTAGTGTAAGTGCCTTTACAGAGTGATCTGGGTATCAACACACGCAAACATGGTGGACTCCAGAAATCCAAGCCTTGCTTACTTCCTACCAAATTACTCTGACATCAGATTATAGGCTAATGGTCATAACTTCTGACTCTTGCATCTTCACCGTATCAGGCAGTTGGAACCACAGACGATGGAATTAATTGGTTGTTTTTCACAGGTTTCAATGGAAAAAAAACCAACCCAGCTGTTTTATAAGCTATCACATTTTTACTGTCCGACTTCAGGTTTGTAGATGTGGTTGTACTTGTCATCAGGGCACTTAAAAATTTTGGCTTTTAAAAAGCCTCCAGTAGGGCTTCCCTGGTGGCGCAGTGGTTGAGGGTCCGCCTGCTGATGCAGGGGACGTGGGTTCATGCCCCGGTCCGGGAGAATCCCACGTGCCGCGGAGCGGCTGGGCGCATGAGCCATGGCCGCTGAGCCTGCGCGTCCGGAGCCTGTGCTCCGCAACGGGAGAGGCCACAACAGTGAGAGACCCACATACGGCAAAAAAAAAAAAAAAAAAAAAAAAAAAAAAAAGCCTCCAATAATTCCTAGATATATTTGTTTTTAAATAAGCCACATGGTGCAATAGGATTACTAAATGCTCAGTGATTTTAGATGATTCATAAAAGTCACCCAGACAACAATTTTCATCTTTAAATCAGTTACACAAATGAGAAAAAGATTGCATGCTTTCCATATAGTGCCATTATTAAAAAATATATATTGGGAAAGCGGTAACTGGCTTTGGACACTTCTAAGGGAACATTTTTAATCTAAAGCTGGATTATGCACTCTGGTCTCACAAGTTAAGGGCCTTCGCAAACACAAGGAACCATGGGAAGTTCTTTCAGCCTAAGGCGACCTTAAATAAAGGTTTCACCAGAAAGAGGACCTCGCTGCCTAAGGCAGGTGATCACAATGGTGGGTTCAAATCATGTTGAATTAATGGAGGAATATAAAATCTTGTATTTGTAACTTATCTAATGTATCTGTTTTCTTTTTGTGAAGAACCCATTGCTTTAAAGATTTTTCCTCTATTTTTTTTTTTTTTTAATCCGAAGAAAGTAGGTGCCAAGAAAGCAGGTCTTCTCCTTCGAGAGCATCTGTTTGGAAGTCACCTTGACTTAGGCTTGGAGGCATTTCAGACAGTCAGCTTTTCACATCAGAACAAAGGCTCCCTGAGAAGCCTTGTCTTCGTTATGGTTAACTTCATCCATCAGCAAACAGCACCCCGGCTCCGGTCCTTCTGCTACCACCACTGAAGGCCACAAACACTTTTTTTTTTCATGTGGTACGCGAGCCTCCCACTGCTGTGGCCTCTCCCGTTGCGGAGCACAGGCTCCGGACGCGCAGGCTCAGCGGCCATGGCTCATGCGCCCAGCCGCTCCGCGGCATGTGGGATCCTCCCGGACCGGGGCACGAACCCGTGTCCCCTGCATCGGCAGGCGGACTCTCCACCACTGCGCCACCAGGGAAGCCTGCCACAAACACTTTTACCTGTTGACGTGTTTTGGTGACCTCCCAGGGTCAACAGGACCCTTTAATAAAGCTGGAAACCAGGCCAGCCCGGATGGGAAAACTCAGGAACATGCACGGACTTCTGGACTCTCACCAGTGCACACGAGAACACGTGACCACACGCTGTACACGGGAAATAGGATCATGCGAAAATGTCTAGGGGCTCGTCTCCTCCTCACGTTATGAGCCATTCCTTATCCCCCCACCCCCACCCTAGACATCCTTCTCCCATTGGCACAAAATTTCACATCACCTCATGTAATGATGAGCTGGATTTTTTCATAACCGCATGACAGTATCAACTAACTCCAGTTTTCCTAAGATGAGACTCTTAGTGAGACGCACTTTCCTCTCTATTTCCGGGTCTCATTCTGCCACCTACGTTGGAAACTATTATAAGATATAACATCCAAGAAGGACGCGTGTAATCACTGATGCTGGTTACCCTTCTCGACGTCCGTGCTATTGCTTTCCAATACTTTAGTTTTAGCTTAACCCCATAATTTAGACATTTGAATTGTTTTACAGTCAGTATGTCCATATTTACTATTTTCTTTGTGCATCATTTTTTTTTTTTTTTGGCATCAAGGATATTTCTTCAAGACTGTTCTATTTTTTGAAGTACTTACTTTTAGGAGTAATTTTAGTGAGGATCTATTGGTAAAAACGCTCAATATTTTGGGTGTGTATGTGTGAAAAAAAGGACTGGAAAAATGCATAATATTTGCAATATAGTTTTACAGTATATTCAATACTAGTTATACTAGTAGAACAAATATGTTTTTTAATCACTTGATGATGTTCCAGTTTTCTGCTTTTAAAAATCCAGCTGTCATTCCACGAGAGGTGATATTTTGATATTTCTGTTTTTTGCTTCTCTCTCTCTTTTTTTGAAAATAATTTCTTTGATATATCATAAATTCCACCCATTTTAATGCACACTCAATGAATTTTTACTTTCACGGTGGTACAGACATCACCACAATCTAAGTTTAGAACATTGTCATCCCCTTATTTACAGTAACTTGGCACTCTTGCACATGGCCCTGGGTAATTCCTAAACCGCTTGGGTCTCTCTGTGTTTGCCTGTTTGGAGAGTTCATATAAATAGACTCACACCAAGTGTGTTGCTTTATTCCTACCTTCCTTATCTAAGCCTGATGTTTCTGAAGTTTATCCATGTTGTACTTCATACACTTCATGTTCTTTTATTGTCAAATATTTCCCTTGTATGTCTTTGCACATTTTGTTTATCCAACTAACCAGTTAGTAGATGTTTGGGCGGTTTCCATTTTTGTTTATTATGAATAATGCTGCGGTGAACGCTCGTGTACCAGTTTTTGTATGGACATAAATTTTCATTTCTCTTGGCTATATACCTAAAAGTCAAATTTCTGGGTCAGAGGATTACTCTACGTTTTAAAAAGAGACCAAACTGTCCTCCCAAGTGAGTGCATCCTTTTACATTACCATGAGCAATGGATTAGGTCTCAATGTCTCTGCATCTTTGGCCAACACTGGTCATTTTCTCTTTTTATATTATTGCCATTCTGGCGGGTGACAAATGGTAACTCATTATGGTTTTATTTGCATTTCCCTAATGACTAATGATGTTGAGAGTGTTTTCATGTGCTGATTGGCCATTTTTATATATTCTTTAGAGAAATGTCTATTCAACTCCTTTGCCCATTTTAAATTGAGTTATTTGTCTTTTTATCTGAGTTACAAGTTTTTAAAAGAATTCTGAGCACAAGTCCATTATCAGATACATGATTTTGAAATATTTTCTCCTGGTCTTTGTGCTGCTTCTTCACTTTTTTGGTGGCGTCCTTTGAAGCACAAAGTTTTTAGTTTCAAGTCCAATCTGTCCATTTAAAATTTTATGGCTTGTGCTATCAGTGTCATATCCAAGAAATTATTGCCTAAATCAAGGTCATGAAGACTTACTCACCTGTTTTTTTTTCCCCAAGGGTTTGATACTTCTAGATCTTACATTTAGGTCTGTGATCCACTTTGAGTTAATTTTTGTGCGTGGTGTGAGGTAGAGGTTCATATACATTTTGGATCTAGATGCCCAATTGTCACAGCAACATTGTACCCTGAACTCTTTGATACTGACCACAATTACATACGCGCGCACACACATATTTACTTCGATAGTAAATGTTAAGTCTCAGTCTACATACATGGGTATAAGAAATACTTCATTTAAAAAAATGTTAATGTTTTTCTTTTAGTCAATTTGACTTCTCTGGAGAACCCTTGAGGAGCTGGTCATTGTCAATACAGGTTAGCCCACTGTGCTCACGGTTGAGCCCACATGGTGCTCTCATCACTGTGGTTCTGTTCTTTCCAGGCTGGGGCAGACATGCCTGCTGAGCCATTCAAAGCTGGATCTACTCCTCCTATGCACTGGCTGGAGAGGCAGCCCCCGACCAGGGCAGACACAGTGGTTCTGGAACTGAGAGCCCAGGCTAAGGCTTCCTGAATCCACAGCCTCAGAGACAGCAGCTCTCCTGGTGGCCCAGTTCTGGGGTGTGGGATTGGGACATGGTCCTGAAAGCTCAGCGCAAGGATAGCTCTTCATGTCCCCAGCCCAGATTCTCTCAGCCTTCTATATGGTTGGTACATACCAGCGCCTGTGTGGCCTTTGTTGTCTGTGAAAGAACCGACATATGTGACAAGAATATTTGGCAGGTCTGTGATTCCCCGTGGCGAGGAGAGTGATCCCGGGAACTTCCTGTAACTCTGATCGTCTGAACTCCATGCAAGCCCTTGGACACTTCCAGGCACCTGTGCAAAGAGCACACGGTCCACCTTCCCACCTGCACGCCCTTTGCCTCAGTGATACTCACGGGTCCTTTCTTGATCTCTTCCTGCTGAGGGGCAATTGATTTAAGTTTTTAATTGTTTAAGCTTCAGGAAAATGAAAATCAAAAAAGAAATGAGTTAATGCTATTGTTTAAGTCCCATAACGTAACTATGCTCTTAATTAAAAAAAAATTATTGGAGTATAGTTGCTTTACAACGTTGTGTTCATTTCTGCTGTACAGCAAAGTGAATCAGCTATACGGGTACATATATCTTCTCTTTTTTTGATAGAGTTGCTTGTGCCATAGAGTAGGTTCTCATTAGCCATCTATTTTATACGTAGTTATATGTTCCAAGCGTGTGTGTGTGTGAGTGGGTCTGAGAATCCTTCATGGACATGAAGTGAGGTGGGCTAAAGAGTGTTCAGTCTGGCCAGGATAGACTAAACCCCAGGAAGACAGCGAGCAAGTTTACTTCATGGAACGGTTGACACACGGTGCCTAAGAAGATGTGTGAAACGGGAGGCTGTCTACACAGGTGAACGCGTGTTTTCTCTGTTGCATTTACAGTTTCACAAGCCTTTGTCCCAAGGTGATGTAGATATTCATCTACGCTTTTTGGGGGGAGAAGTATGTGTATGTGTGTGCGGGGAGGTATATTGAACGTGTCGATTTACTTGGGGTCATTTTTCTTTAGAATATGATAGAAGATCTTTTTTCTGCTCAAAATAATGACTCCAGAAGTAGTTTTGAATATTCTTTCTGTTGTGTGATGAGCTTGTGCAGGAAAACTTCCCGCCACAATAAATAAGGTGAACACATTTTAATTGTGTCATCTTCAGGGTTGTGTTACTGTGAAGTCAACAAAAATAAACACTTTTCAGTCTGCACTAACACAAAATGCACAAAAGTTAAGAAGAGTGAAATTTACATATAATGGGCCATAGGACAAACTAGGGAAGTCCTAAAAGGGCATGAACTCATTATTTCTTATTCTATACGCATCCCTAACCACCTCCCATTAAAAACAAACAAAACCGGAAAATGAGAACTTAATTCTCCCACCATTTGAGAACTGTGAGTGTCTGGGGGCCAGGTACAAGTATCCAGTTGCGTTACGCTGGGTTTTTATAGTAACTTGGGGGCAAAGTGTCTTGGAGGTCTACTGTACTTATACATACTGAGGTACTTTTAAGATTTTTGGCTCTTTTAAAATAGCCTGTTAACTATTTTACCAATAGTATAATTAAAAAATTTTTTGGACCTTTAACTCTATTTTAATATCTGCTAGTGTGACTTGCATTATTCATAGGTTGGAATATATTCTTAGGGGTTCTCAGAGGAGATGTAGGGAGAAGGATGATATGGGAGAGGCAGGATTTCCAGCTGCCTGGACGATTAAAGAGAATAAATGGTCATGTGCTTTCACTTTGGTACAAACCTCGAATCTC
>NC_090307.1:2317500-2390000 GCF_039906515.1 Pseudorca crassidens | reverse complement strand
TTAAATGTTGATCTCTTCAAATGCACATGACTAATTCATGTTAAGTGGGAGTTCTCAGTCTCTGTCTCTGTCTCCCTGTCTCTCTAACTCTCTGTCTTTCTTTGTCCCAGCAGTCCATATTTAATATATATATATATATATATTTTTAATAGACTATATATGTGTTACTTTAGATGCCTGGTTGTCTCTTTTCTTGCACGTATGCAGTCTGTCTCTTCCTTTCAATTTACCTAACAACTTACTTCAGGAAATGCATAACTACCTGAATGATTAGCCTTTGGACCTGAGGTGAAATGGGTTGGTACCACTGGCCACACAGTGATAAAATTTTGACTTATCTTTTTATGAGAAATACTTTCACAAGGTGTAATACCAGGTGTTACATTAGGATCTGTTCCAAGCAAAGGGAGAATATGAAAGAGTCACTAAATCTTTATAAAAACTTGATGGGAAAGCATCTTCACTTAGTTGAGTTTACAAGGTGGAAAATAAAAAGCAAGACATAGATGGTAGAAGACATCACATTCATGATAAGTTTGGAAATACAAAACCAGGCACAATAAAAGAGGCATAATTTTGACAATCAAATGGAATTACTAAAGCAACAAATTTGAAACAGTTGAAGGAAGTTAAATAAGGTGATTTATACATGGGGTTCTTGCAAAATTAATCATTTGTCATCCAACATTTCCAAGTGCCAACCACCAATGAAGGATGGTAGCAGCGTGGTCATACGAAAATAGCGGCTTACAAAATAGTGAAATTACCACCATACAAAAGATAATTCCCTAATTACACTTCCAACAGTCTTGTGAACTAAGCATAAAAATATTCTCAGTACAAACCCCTAGAAATATTAGATAAACTGCTAAATAAAATTACTTTAATTGCAATGCTGATCTTACAAAAATACAGCAACAAGAAAGAGGTGAAAATCAAGCCATCAACATGAGAGATGGTGCTGGGACCCAGGATGGTGGGGGTGGTGGAGGTAGAGATGTTGGAGGTGGCGATGGTGATGGACAATGGTGATGGAGGTGGAGGTGAGGGGCAATGGTGATGGAGGTGGAGGTGAGGGGCAATGGTGTTGGAGGTGGAGGTGAGGGGTAATGGTGATGGAGATGAGTGTAGAGGTGGGGAATGTGGAGGTGGAGGTAGATTGATGATGGTGGAGGTGGGGGCAATGGTGATGGAGGTGGAGGTGAGGGGCAATGGTGATGGAGGTGATGGTAGAGATGTTGGAGGGAACAACTGTTAGGGATGAATTTGACAGAAGATGCACAACACCTGTGCACTGAAAAAGCTGTGGAGAGAAATGATAAAAGATTTGGATAAATAGTTATACAATGTTCATGTTTCAGAAGATTCAATATAGTTAAGATGTTGATTCTCCTCAAAGTGATTTATAGATTCAACACATTCCCAGTTAAAATCCCATCAGACTTCCTATAGAAATGAAGTTAATTCTAAAATCCATATGGAAATGCATTGGACATAGAACAAATTAAAGCAATTTTTATGAAGAAGAACAAAGTTGAAATGCCAACATTAACTCACTTCAAGTCATTAAGAAGTCACCTTAACCGAGACAGTTACATACCGCTGTCAAGAGAGACGAATAAACGATAGAACGGAATACTTGCACCATGTTCAAAGAGTAACTCTAAATGAATTATAGACCTAAATTTAAAACAATGCTCTAAAGATTCTAGAAGAAAACCTAGGAAAGAACTCTGCATATTGGCTTAGGCAAGCAATTTATAAATATCACACCAAAAGAATGATTCATAGTAGAAAAAAATAATCTTAGACTACCTCAAAATTAAGAACTTCGCTTTGAAGGCTATTGCTAAGAGGATGAAAAAGAGCAAGCCACAGGCTGGGAGAAAACATTTGCAAAGCATACGTCTGATAAAAAATTATATTTCGAAACATAAAGAATTCTGGAAACCTAATGATAGGAAAACAACCCAAGTTAAAAAAAAAAATGGGCAAAAGATTTGAACAGACACTTCATCAAGGATGAACAGATGACAAATAAGCACATGAAAAGTTGCTTGATGTCACTTAACATTAAGTCAGTATAAATTAAAATGGTAAGAAAATATCACTACATACCTATTAGAACGGCTAAAGTTGAAAGATTGAATATAACAAATGTTGATGAGGATGCAGAGAAACTGAAACTCTCATACACTGGTGATGGGAATGTAAAATGGTGCAGCCCCTTTGGAAAACAGTCTGGCAGCGCCTTGAAAATGTAGGCGTATACGTATGCTCTGATTCAGCTGTTTTATTCCTGGGTATTTATGCCCCCAAAGAGAGCAACTGCAGGTACAAATGCTTATACATGCGTGTTCATAGCAGCTTTATTTTTAACAGCCCCAAATTGAAAGCAACCCAATTGTTCGTTAAACGGCAGCAAATCTATACAACAACCAACTACTATTTAACAATAAAAAGAAATAAGTTGTTGGTACCTGCACATGAACACATCTCAAAATAATTATGCTGAGTAAAGAAGCCAGACAGAGCAAGAAGAACGCACACTTGTATTAGCTTCTTATTTCTGCTCTTATCAAATAACTTCCAATATACTGATTATTTGTAATTGGAGTGTAATTGCTTTACAATGTCATGCTAGTTTCTGCTGTACAATGAAGTGAGTCAGCTACATGTATGCCTATATTCCCTCCCTCTTGGACGTCCCTCCCACCCACTCCCATCCCACCCGTCCAGGTGGTCACAGAGCTCCGAGCTAAGCTTCCTGTGCTTTGTAGCAGGCTCCCAGTAGCTCTCTATTTTATGCAGGACACTGCATGTAGTCTATCCTCATCTCCCAATTCGTCCCACCACCCAATTCCCTACTGTGTCCGCACGTCCGTTCTCTACGTCTGGGTCTCTATTCCTGCCCTGGAGATAGGTTCATCGGTATAAAACAGCTCCCACAGGACTGAAGGTCAGATCTGAAGGTTAGAGCTGGAAGTCGGTCTCGCTGGGTTACAACTACGAAGTTGGCAGGATTCCGTGCTGGAAGAAGCAGCAGAGAACCTGTTTTCTCGCCTCTTCCAGCCTCTAGAGGCTGCCGCGGTCCGTGGCTCACAGCCCGCGTCACTGCAACCTCTGCCACTGTCTTCACATCTGTGTGACCCTCCCTCCCTCTTCTATGGGTCCTTGTGAAGACAGCCATCCACAGGATTAGTTCACATCTCAAGAAACTTATTACTCAGACCTGCAAAGCCCCTCCAGCCCTGCAAGGTGGCATGTTTGCAGATTCGATTCTGGGGATGAAGATGTGGATTTCTTGGAAGCCCATGATTCTACCTACTACAAAACGACATGATTCTATGCCATAACATTATAGAAAATGCAAACGGACCTGAAGTGACAGGAAGCAGATCCGTGGTTGCCCAAAGTCTGGGAGGAGAAGTGGTGGTGGTGGTGGGAAGGTTAGGAGGAAACTTCTGGAAGTGATCCATGTCACTGTCTTGGCTGTAGTGGTGCTTTCATATGTACAGACACGTAAACACTCACCAAACTGTACATCTTTAAAATGTACAGTGGGGGCTTCCCTGGTGGTGCAGTGGTTGAGAGTCCGCCTGCCGATGCAGGGGACGCGGGTTCGTGCCCCGGTCCGGGAAGATCCCACGTGCCGCGGAGCGGCTGGGCCTGTGAGCCATGGCCGCTGAGCCTGCGCGTCCGGAGCCTGTGCTCCGCAACGGGAGAGGCCACAAGAGTGAGAGGCCCGCGTACCGCAAAAATAAATAAATAAATAAATAAATAAAATGTACAGTGTATTGTGTATCAGTGACATCTCAAAAACATGTAAAATAAGTGTGTTCTGATATGACATCAGAAAATTACTAGTTAATAAATCAGTGTTTTTAGGGAAAAGAAGAAGAGACAGAAAAGAAGTAAAACTTCTAAGAATAAATAAGTTAATTAAAACTGAATAGCTCAATGGCAAGATTAAATATCAAACTAGACAAATCTAAAAAGGGAATTAAGACCTCAGTGGGACATGAGGAAATTACACTGTAGACAGCACGTAGAGGAGAAGAGACAGAAAATACTACCAGTGAAAAGATGTGAATAAGAGCGGAAAAAGCCCATCTTAGAGCCAAAATAGAAGAGAGGATGGGAAAGAGGAACATTTGGATGCATAAAGGACACAGACCTTAGATTCAAGAATTACAGTAAAGCTAAAGAAAGACCAAGCAAATCCACACCGAGTCCTCACAGTAAAATTACAGATAATCCAAGACCAAAACAAAACCGTAGAGCAGCCAAAGGTAGGAGACGGCTACAAAGGAACAGGAATCAGATATTCCTCCACACAGACTACAAGGGCAAAAGGTAGGAAGGGAAATTCAACTAGCAATGAAAATTTTATATACATTTTAAAGGGTGAAAGGGCAAAAGAAACGTATCACAAAAAGCCTGAGAGAATTTATTTCTCATGGACTTTGATGACGGGATGATGAGGAATGTGCTTCAGAAGAAAGGGAATTGAACCTGGAAAGGATGGTTGGATTCACAGAGAAGTAGTAAGTAAAGAGGAACAGTGAGTGTGTAAATAGAGCTAAGGTGATGTTCACTGCACACAATAATAACAAAAGCAATCATCAAATGTCTGAGTATTCAAACAAGATAGAATTAAGATACTAGAAAAAAACATACAATAAGAAAGACATTTCTTTGAAATCAGTATAGCTGCTGAGAAGAAATGTAACAATATGAATCAATTTGAGATTTTTGCTCATCATGAATACGTGAAAAAGGCCAATTGTTACTTCCGAAGAGGACAAAGGTGATTAGTTTCTCAAGAGCAGAAAAAAAAAAAAAAAACAGTGAAAACTTAATCACCCACAAGAAAACAGGAAAAATGCAAAGAAGCAAAGGAGCGGAAGAGTAAATCCCAAGATCAAACTAGAAAAGTGAAAGAAGCCCCACTATTTTATTGTTTCGTAATTTGATTTTTATTTATATTGGAGTATCATTGATTTACAATGTTGTGTTAGTTCCAGTTGTACAGCAAAGTGGTTCAGTTATACACGTACATGTATCCACTCTTTTTCAGATTATTTTCCCATGTAGGTTATTACACAGTATTGAGCAGAGTTCCCTGTGCTGTACAGCAGGTCCCTGTGGATCATCTATTTTATATATAGTCGTGTGTATATGCTCAACTATTTCAGTCCCAGCAAATGTAAACGGACTCAGGCAGCCACTGATAAGGCCAAGGCTTGGATTGGACTGTTTAGAAGCTCAGCTCTTCGCTGTTTATAGGAGACATAAATAAGGCATAATGACCCAGAAAACTTGATGGAGAAGGAAAAGTGTGTCTCAGTGCTCTGTCCTAAGTGCATGAATAATGTCCCCGAATAGACGTTAGGGAAACAGGCTGTGGGAGGCCGCAAGTGTCTGTACAGACACCCCGGAGACCTGTCCCGTCTGAGCAAGTGGCTCACATCCAAAGCAGACACAAGGGCTTTGGGAAGTTGATAAAAACAAGAATCCCCCGACACCTCAACATTGCTGGGATCCAGGTAAGCAATACTGTGAGAAAACTAGCAACTTAATCATAAAATTAGAATAAAAGAAAGAAAATTAATTAGCTTAGTAAGCAAGCCAAGGAGTTGAAATAAGAGCAGAGTAAACCCAAAAGGATAAAAGAAATAATTAGCCTAAAACCAGAGGATAATTCAATGGGAACAAGAATAAAACTGAGGGAATCAGACAAAATGTGTTCTTTCAAATAAGCAATAAAATGGGCAGGTTCGTTTAAGAAAAGTGAGAAGAGGCCCACAAAAGTATGCATATTTGGATTATAAAGGGGGTGCATAACTACAATGGGAAACTTTAAAAATTATAAGAAAATATTATAATTATATTATTTATATATATAATTATAATTAATTAATTATATATAAAGAAATATATATTCTCTCTCTATAAAGTGCCTTATATATATCTTACATGTATATATATAAGGTCTATCTATATAATGTTTATATATAAAGCTTTAACTTATATAACCTTTATATATAAAGGACTTTATATTACATACGGAACTTTCTATATAAAAAAGTACCACATATATATAATATCAATTTCATATAACTTGATATATATATGTTAGAAAAAAGGACATTAACAAAGCTGACTCAGATTTTTGACTAACAAACAGGTTTTTGATATACTCAATATGTTTCAAACTTAAATATTAAAATTATTTTTAATGAATATTTAATTTTTTTAAAGGAAACCAGAATCTCTTGCAGGAATGATGCCCAAGTAAGTCATGGCAGTGACTCCCCAGGTGAGCACTGGGGGTCCTGGAGGGGCAGGAACTTCAGCCTTAATGGGGCGATTGGCCCCTGGAGGGTGGGAGGGCAGGAAACCGGGACCTGAGTGCAGAAGGAAGGAACCTGGAGTGATGGCAAAGCGGGGAACTTTCCAGGGCTCTACATGCTGAGGAATTCGGGGAGCGCCTGGGACACGCTGCAGAGGCAGTGGGCAGCTGTAGGAAGCTAACCTCTTCCCGCTGTCCCGTGACTGCCTGGGGTCTGCCTGCCTTTGCCGTGCACCGATTTCTGCACTCCCTGCGATGCTGCCCGCGCAGGTGTCCCGGGACGCTTACTCTCTTACGTCCACAGGCCTCTCCTGTGTCCGTCCTGGCTGCCGGACCACCTGTGGGCTCACGGTCCTCCCAGGCCTGAGCAGAGCATCCTGCCCTCCTGCTGTTCGGGGGCCCCGCAGGCACAGAGAGGACCTGCTCCCCGGAGGACCTCAGTGCTTGCAGCAGACTCCGTACCCCGCTGAGCTAGACCCTCGTTAATATCATCATTTATCAACAAGGAGGTGTTAAATCCTGAAATGAATTGCCCAGGTCACAGCAGGATAGCAGCGGCAAGTCTGGAAAGCACGCAGTTAGCCCTTCAGAGGCTGCACGCTTGAGAGTGAGCCAGACATGCAGCTGCTTCACTATTATTATTATCTTCCACTTTAGTGCAGAATTTCCAGAGAAAGCTTGTCGGACTATTGGTTTGCAGTCTGACTAAAAGGAAAGTTTGGCTCCATAAAGGACACGGGAGCTTAGAAAAATGGACTGAGGGGCTTGCTGCCACTTTGACGTTACCCTTTGATTACACGTGCCGTGATGGGGGCCTTGAGTTTTGTCGCTGTTGTTTAGCGGCATCTGGATTTTGATGCAATGTTGAATGGTGAGGAGGGATTCCTATTTTAGACGTGACGAGAGGGCGCATTCTCACTAGAATTGCCTATAGTGACAATTAAAAACAAAAAAGCAACAGCTAGCGCTGGGACAATTTGAGTAACAAAATAAATAACGTAATACTGGATGTAACCCAAAATACAATATAAATATTCATGAGTCTATACTGATATCATAAATGACTGAATACATTAGTAAATGGAGAAGCAGAGGCTCATATCCCAGACAGAAGAATTCCAAGTAAGCTCTGTGGATACTCTGTCCAAGGAGGTGGAAAGGAAATCCCACTCCTTAGGCGTGGGCTGTGCACGACTTCCTTGTAAATAGTACAGCACATTGAGAAGGAAAGAAACGGTAGCTGTAAGGTGGATAAACCCGGCAAGCACCACCTCTGCCCAGGGGTCAGGGCAGCATCAAAGGTGATAAGGCATGTTGATGAGATGTACCTTGATATGAGGTGAAGAAGATGGTGACTTACACTGCGGTCCTCCTTCCCCAAACCCTATCATAAGAAGAAACATGGAGGGAGGAGGGGCAATACAGGGGGAGGGGATTCAGAGGTACAAACTATTATGTATAAAATAAACTACAAAGAAATATTCTACAGCACGGTATATAGCCAATATGTTATAATAGATATAAACAGAGTAAACCTTTAAAAACTGTGAATCACTGTATCGTACACCTGTAACTTATACATCAACTATATTAAAAAAAAAAAAAAAAAGAAGAAACATCGAATTCCAACAAAGCACCAGCCTGCTCCATATCTGACCAGGACTCTACAAAGTCATCAGGGATTTGTCATCAAAACCCAGGAAAGCCACAACCAAGAGTAACCCGAGAAGACAGAGTGACTAAATGGAATGCAAGTAACCTGGATGGGATCCTGGGACAGAAAAAGGGCTTTATGTAAAAACCGCGGAGATCCCAGAAAAGTAAGGATTTCAGTTAATAACAATGTATCAATCTTGGCTCATTAATTATCACAAATATGTCATACGAATGTAAGATGTTCATAAAAGGAGAACTGTAGGGCTTCCCGGGTGGTGCAGTGGTTGAGAGTCCGCCTGCCGATGCAGGGGACACGGGTTCGTGCCCCGGTCCGGGAGGATCCCACATGCCGAGGAGCGGCTGGGTCCGTGAGCCATGGCCGCTGAGCCTGCGCGTCCGGAGCCTGTGCTCTGCAACGGGAGAGGCCCCAACAGTGAGAGGCCCACGTACCGCAAAAAAATAAATAAAAGAAATAAGGGGAACTGTGTACAGGAATATATGGAACTCTTCTATCTTCTGAATTTTTCTTTAAATCTGACACTGTTCTAACAAAAAAGGACTGTGTCTAAAATTCACATCATTTTAGAGTTTACCTTAGAGCCACTGCCACTAAGAGAAGTAGTTTTATTTCATTTTTCTTTTGTTTCAGAGAATTACATGAGAAAAGGGCATAGCTAACTTCATCTGCTGTGTAACGACGGCCAAGGACGTTCTTAAATTTAAAAACATTGCTCCCTGGTGGACATCCCCTATACCAGCTGCCATCTGAAAATGAATTTTCCCAGCTTAGTTTTTAAGCACCTTGAAAATGGGAGTTTATAATGAAAGTGCTGACACCACCTGAAGGAGAGCGGTGTGAATGCATTGCTATAATTTATAACGTCAGCCCATATTCCAGACGCTTCCTCTATGCACTGTGCTTTGCACAAATAGGAAAAGAAAGTACTGCAGTGAATTACTGTGCAATTAATCATTTGACCATGAGGGATTCATTTACTAATTAAAAACGCAAAAAGAGTAAATTGAAATAACCAGTGACTACTAAATCACGTCTTCAGGAGCGTCAGCCGCAACGTAGTAAATCACAGGGTATCAATCTTGAGTCCTACGCGTTTGGATACCTGCCTACAACGTGCCTGACGTGTGCAAAGACTCTTCTCCTGTGCACTCTGCAATTTACATCTAGATGGACATACAGCTCCATTTAGACCCTTCTATCTATGTATGTCTCTCTCTCTCTCCGGACACACTACTTTGGATTCTAAAAAATAAAAACAGTCAAAGAAAATGAAAACTTGGCATGAAAAAGTAATTAATAGAAAATAAAGCAGAGTATTGATATTATATATAAGTACATGGCATCTTCACATTTCATATCGTGTTACTTACACCATGACACTCATGCCCTGGTACTTAAACTTGACCCCTTGATTCTTCAGTGCAAGGTAGCCCCTAGGCAAGTTCACTAACCTATTCGACCATTATTTGCATCCTCTCCTATTTCCTTAAATTACCCATTCTGAGTACTTAAATATGTTATCAGGAGGCATGGCCCGATAGAATTAGAAAATTATAATTTTCGACGTAATTTTGAAATACTCTCATGAGGAATTTAGTGAGACAGCAAAGAGGGTCAAAGCCAGACGGAACAGATGTTGATGTAAAGCTGTCAGATCCTCTAGCAGCTCTGGGTTCTCTTAGTTCCCATACACTGGGTGCGGGGCGTGGAGGGAAGCTACCTCCCTTTTTCTAACGCTGCTCCCCTGCAGGACGCCGAAATTCATGCAATCCTCCCCAGCACAGAGGGAAGGTGGAATAGTACATGAGAACTTGAGAGGCGACTGCGGAGACGAGGAGGGTAAGGTGGGAACCAGAGGAAGGGGAACAGGGTGTTGCCATTTAAATCAAACACTGAAGTAAGGACAGAAGGAATTTCTCCTTAGCAAGATGTTGCCGTTGGGGGGCAGTGGGCTGTGCTGGCAGCCACTGCAAAAGCTGTGGCTGTGTCGTGTCTGGACACGTTCTCTTCATTGAGGTGGAAGGTGGGTGTGCGGTTAGAGGGAGAAGGCATGGTGGCAGCATAGGACAGGTGGTCCTTTTCCTCAGTGTTTGATCCAGAGTTTCTGTGTTCCACCGTGGAGAGATGCTGCCAGGCATCCCTTCATTCGGCGCGTGTGTCGTGAATACCTACTGTGTGCCAGGCGCTGTTTCGGAGCTAGGAATATACTGGCCCAAACTCATAGGGCTCCTACCCACCTGGTCCATTTTGTTATGAAAGAGAGAGACAGAAAATAAACCTGACAGAGACGGATGGTGATGATGATGACAGGTAGTTAGGTAGGTAGGTAGATAGATGGTTGGACGGATAGACAGATAGATGCAAGACACATAGATAGGTAGATAGATCGATAAATACATAGATCTGACCGACGGAAAGTTTTATAATGTGATAATACCATTATTTCCTCACAAAGGCATTATTATACAAACATAATTTTGGAGGTGATCTTAAATCTGCTACCGATCAAGAGTTGGGACTTTGGAGACAAACTTGGGTTCAAAACTCAACTCAGCGCTTACCAGGTGGCTGACCTTGGCAGGGGTGACTCAGGTCTCTGACGCTCAAAACTCCTCCTCCGCTGAGTGGCACCTGAAGCAGAAAATGTACAAAAGGCTTTAGTACCTACCCAGTGGGACACGTAACAAGCGATCCACGCGTCGTATGGGTAGATTTTAAAATACATTTTATCTTTTTTCTTACTAGTTTACATCTTTCAGAGGTCACTCTTGTTGCTTTCCCACACCTGCCCTGATTTGAACGTTCCCCTCAATATCCGTTTCTCGCTTTTCTTTCCTAGTTTCTCTGCAGTTCACTCATATTTATTATGCTATCGTCTCCTCCTTTTTCCTCCCTGGGCCCATCCCTTCTGACAACATATAGCACAATAAAAAGGCCATTAGTGTTAGTTGAGTGGGTAAAGATTATTGTACAGAAGGAGAGCTGCAGACAGAATGTATTTAGACTTTCAAAAATCCTTTGATAAGGTTTTATACCAAATGTCATTAGATATCCATTCATCAAGGGACTGGAAACTGATTTTCGTGGACCCCTAGAGATCAGGGTTAGAATTAATGTTACTTAATAGCTTTATAAATGATCCAAAGAAACAAATAGACCCTTCTGGTACAGGTTCATTTGTTTGTTTTAGTTTTTAAGTGGTATTCTGACCTTATGGGCAATACTTTATGATTATAAAACACAAAATTAGAGTCAGGAAACCTGGCTTCTAGTTTGAGAATTTCTCTGACAATGTGACGTATAGTAAGGCATTTTAGTTTAGGGCATCATTTCATATCTTCAAGGTGAGAATGGTGGCAGAGAGTACGGTCCAGCAGCAGAAAACCCCTCTTCCAAATGAATTCGTAGGTATCTCTATATCTTTACCTACATCTGTATAACTTTTCTGTTCGAGGTTGCTGGGAAATGCAAAGGCTATAGGAATAAACCACAGGAAGACTTTACCTTTTAATGCCTTCAACCATCATCTATATACCAAAGACACACCTATCTATTCCTTTGGTTATTCCTCTCTTGAGGACTATATCTTAAAATCCAACTGGCTTTTTGACTGGATCTTCCCATCTTCAGATCCCACAGGCAGTTCCAATCCAGTAGTCCAGGATACACGTACTTTCTCTCCATGCGCACCAGACTTTCCCTCTGCAATTCTTACAGTAGAGAGTGTCATTTCTCAAGTGCAGGGGTGGATTCAGGATTTATAGCACATGAAACTTAAGCAATTTGATTGGGGGGGTGGATCTTTAAGGAAAAGAATACAAAAGCATAAATTAAATATGTAGGACGGAGCCTTGAAAAAGTGTATGTTGCAGCCCTCATGATTCAGCTGCACTAACTTCACAGCGAGACTGTCTCCCACCAGTTCAGACCCTGGGACACTGGCTTCACTCCGCCACCTCTGTCGCTTCCCCACATTCACTGCTAGTGGTCCGTCTCCTCATAAATATCTCCAGTCTGACTTCTCCCTCAGTCTTGGTCAGGCCCTCCTCCTGCCAGTCAGGATAGTGATTATCACCCTGTCCTGTAATTGTTGTGTTACCCCTTGCTGGTTGCCAACATGTGCCCATTGAGCTGAGGGTAGGATCTCTGATCTCAGACCCACGACATGCCTGAGACGTGGATGCTGTTGAATCCACGCATTTGAGCAGGAAAGTATCAGGGGCTCTCGGTGAGAGGATGTAGTACACGCTGTATACAGGGAGAAAGAGCTTAAGTCTCCCTTGGAGGCCAGGGAGGATGAGAACGCAAATATGTGGTGTCTAGAAAATTTATGGAATACACTGTCTTATAAAATATAAACAGACTGAAGGTGTATTCATGTTCCTGTGTTGTAGAAATACAGTAAACACTAAAGGAAGTAGGATGGTTTGAATGAGGCCAGTTTCATCTTTTCCTCTGTTATCTAGAGAATAATGAGGTGTCTTGAGTTGAAGAAGGAGAGAAGTTAGGGTAATATTTTTAATTATTATTGACCGAAGGTGGAGATAATTGAAGTAACGGTTTTTTAGAGTTTTTATTTCATGTTGAAAGACACTTTTAGCACAAAGGCAGGCACAGGTCTAGCCTAAGAGCAGAGTGTCCTGTGGCACAAATTCTGATGGCTGGTGCCAGAATGAGACGCGTTCTGAGTGAGCATGACCACAGCAAGCAGAATGGCGGGCATCAGACGTGGTTATGAGGGGCTACGGCAGTGATCAGAAGGGATGCTCTACCTATGTGTGTGGTGAAGATACTGAGCAAGGATCGTGAATCCCTTTTAGGAACCACTGTCAAGGCACTGTGTAAGGACAGGAATGTGCGCCAGCTTTTGTAACGTCAGCATATTGGATGATGATGAAAAATATTGTCAATCAGAAAACACATCGAATGTACTCAGGACAAACAATCTGTTTAAGACTAATATGTATTTTCAGTGGGATTCGGACAATGTGACCTAAAAATCAAGCTTATCTGTGCTCTGTACCTATCAGAGGAGAACTTGGCCAAAATTATGTTACAAAGAAATAAATCTATGCTATGGAACAAAAAGCAAACCGGGAGCCCTTTGAAGTATGGTTGTGTCAGAGCCCCTTCTGCCTATTTCTCTCATATACTCTCACCCTCTCATGTGTGATATAATCGACTTTCTCACATTTCTAGTTATCTGTCTTCCTCCCGCTAGAATGTAAGATCTTCGAGGGCCAGGAGTTTCTCTTTTGTTCCCAGCTGTATCCAAGCATAGAGAAAATGCCTCAGTAAATATCTGTAAAAATGGGTTAGTTCTTTTTTAGAGCCTTCAGTAATGATGTGCATTTCCTTCCCTTAAAGCACTTTTATTTTGTAAATAGTAGTGTGCTCAGTGGTTGAGTGATAAAGCATCTAAAAATAAAGGAATCATGGAAAGTCCCCGACTGCCTGGACTGAAAATCTAGCAAGGGTTGAGTTTAGGAGACAGAGAAAAGGGGGATGTCAGGGGCTCCTCCGAGCTGTCTGTGTCCACAGCCAGCTGTGTGGAATAAAGCACGGACTGTGCACTACTCGTTGGGGTGCTATAATCAGTACTCTAAGGTAGAGTGAGGATAAAACAGAAGGAAGATGAAGTGTACAAAGGTGCTCACAGACCCAGTATTTAGTGCAATTTACTCAGGATATTTACACGTGGTCAGCTAATAGATCTATGGGTCAGAAAATTGGCTATTGGTCTGACTACATAGCAGGTAGAAAGCAATATTTCCTAGGGGTTATGTTCAAGATTCTCCCTTGATGATATGCACAGAGCTGCAGATATCCTAAAATTGTGAGATCAGGAAAGCATTAAGTTATATGACCTAAACAATACCTTCACTTTAAAAAGTCTTTGGAGATTAGCACATCATCGAAATATTAAAAAAACAATATAGGGCTTCCCTGGTGGCACAGTGGTTGGGAGTCCGCCTGCCGATGCAGGGGACACGGGTTCGTGCCCTGGTCCGGGAGGATCCCACATGCCGCGGAGCGGCTGGGCCCGTGAGCCATGGCCGCTGAGCCTGCGCGTCCGGAGCCTGTGCTCCGCAACGGGCGAGGCCGCAACAGTGAGAGGCCCGCGTACCGCAAAACAAACAAACAAATATATATATTTTTTAAGCATTTAAAGTTTGTAGTGTATATATTTATATTCTTTAGGAAAAAAAAACACAGAAAAAGGTGCTTTTTTTGCAGACCTGGAAACAGAACCAGTTCTCAAGGCACTGGATTTAACAGAGTCATTGATCACATTGGGAGATCTATTTAAAAAGTTTGGGGGCACTAAGCTTTTTAACATCCATAGAGGAAATCCGCCCGCGGGTCTTGAAAGGGTTAATACACCTCTCCAATCCCCGCCACCCTCAAAAGAGCAATTTGCTCCTGTCTCTGCAACACCATTAGGCTCCCCTTTTCCGCTGTCACGTATTTGCGAATAGTCCCCAAAGGGGTGACTCGATAGATCTAAAAACAGTAAAATCCAAACTTATGAACTGCCTTTTAAGTGTAAGTGTCCTCTCTCTTCCCCTAAAACATTGCGCACACTGTCTATGAGCTCAGACGCCACACAAGTCAAGGTTAGAATTTCCAAGGAAAGGCTGGAATTCTGGACAGTGTTGTTTCGGAACATTTACGTATTTTTTTCTGAATTGTCAGGAGTTCGTCCCCGTAATGGTGGTCCATCATGCGTTACTATTACTCGTAATGGCGGTCCATCGTGCGTTACTATTATTTATCAATTGTAATCTGACCGGTTGTGGTTTTATGCCCGTTGGTCGCCGATTATGACAATTCTAAGCTGGCCATTTTCTACCAGCGGTAACTTTTCAAAATGCGTATTTCAACTTTTTATGTCGGTAGAAAACACGGTTTACTACAATAAGATAGTTCTATTTGCCAGCTTCTGTGAAGATTATTTCTAGCGTAATATAAAATACTCTCTGTGCGACATTCCCTTGAATTCAGTTCAATTCAACAGACACTGAGATTGAGAAAATGCCAAGCTTCAAATGCATTGAGCGAGGGTCCCTGTGCGTGGAACCCCCCAGTTCTGGGTGGACCTGGGGTTTGAGTACACAGTTCAGTGAAAGGTGAGGATAAACAGTCTCTTTGAAATATTGTATGTCAATCTTGCCTTTCTTTTCTAGTAAACATCACCTAGTGAAAAATGCCAGTGGGTTTTAAAAACCAGAAAGGAGAACAAAAAGTAAAGTAAGTGTATAGAAATCAAAATAACAAAACAACTCAATACAGGTGACTGTTGCATTAATTTTATTTCCCAAAGCAGGTGTAATTCTTGGTATTGCATGACTCCCTGTAAAACAAATTGACACATGTTTATTATATTTTTTAAAACTGAAGCAAAATTGAATAATGTTCAAGACCAAGGCGGGCTGAAACATACGCTGTCTCCAGGTCCACAGTTCTTTTTACTTTGATGAATAACGGTGGAAAAGTTGTCCTCCTCTATATGTGCCCTGGATGCTTTATCAGGGAAGGGGGTGGAGATTAGCATTTATTGATCAGCTGCTATGTTCCAGGTGCTATGATAAACAACTCGGATATATGCTATTATGTTTAGCAAGAACTCTTGCACTGCCTTTTAAGCGGAATAGTGTTCTCCCCAATTTTTATGATAAGAAAATTAAGATACCAAATGGTCAAAAACTACACACTTTTCTTTAGTGCATGTCAGTGCTGATATTGGAATCCAGGTTCCAAAGACCAAGAGAGAGTAAAATAATTACATTTCTTACCTCTTAAAAGTGGCCAAGATCAAAGAGGTGATACTGGCAGTGTTTAAGTTCAGGATAAAAGGTTTTATATATTCTTCATAGTATTGTGCCTTCAATAATGTGCTTAATATTAAGTAAGTCCTTACAAAGGCAGAAGACTTGATACTGACTTTAAATTATTGTCTTTTAATGTTATAAAAATGTCAGTTATCACAGTTAATTTTAGAGCTGTATTTTGAGAATTTGTCCTTTGATTCCATGTTTATAATACATCATATTTCTTTTCTCACTGACATCCATTACACACTTGCACACTTAAAAATAATCAGGATATTCAGCATCTTGGAAGGTTTAGACTTTGTAATTTCCCTTTCTCATTCACAGAGGATTTAGAGGAGGGTAAACAAAACAAAACAGCGACAGCTCAGCACTGCTGCCCTGCCTAAGCCCATCTACGCACAGGAGGAAGCTTGGGACAGGTTGCTCATTAGAGACAGTCACAGAAACCACAAAGCTTTGACAGTTGCCCTCGGTATCCGTGGGGATTGGTTCCAGGACCCACCACAGATACCAAAGTCCACAGATGCTCAAGTCCACACCTGGCCCTCTGTCTGCATCCACGGTTCTGCATCCTCGGGTTCAATCAACCACAAGTTGTAAACATAGTACAGGATCCGAGGTTTGTTGACTCCAGAGATGAGGGACCCAGGCATACAGAGGCCCAACTGCATTTACTTTGTTTCTTAGACAATTTGAAAGACCTTCTTTCCTTTTACCTTCCTCAGTCTTTTATAAACCCACCACTACCAACACCAACACCATTAAGTCCAATACCACCACCACCACCACCACCACCACATCATCAGCAATGCCAACAGCACCACCACCACCGCCGCCAACAGCACCACCTCCACCGCCACCACCGCCATAACATCCAATACCACCATTACCACCAACACCCCTACCATCTCCACCACCACCAACACCACATCATCATCAATGCCAACAGCACCACCACCACCGCCGCCAGCACCAACACCTCCACCGCCACCACCGCCATAACATCCAATACCTCCACCATTACCACCAACACCCCTACCATCTCCACCACCACCAACACCACATCATCAGCAATGCCAACAGCAACACCACCACCACCGCCAACACCAACACCTCCACTGCCACCACTGCCATAACATCCAATACCTCCACCACCACCAACACCCCTACCATCTCCACCACCACCAACACCACATCATCAGCAATGCCAACAACAACACCACCACCACCGCCAACACCAACACCTCCACCGCCACCACCGCCATAACATCCAATACCACCATTACCACCAACACCCCTACCATCTCCACCACCAACACCACATCATCAGCAACGCCAACAGCAACACCACCACTGCCGCCAACACCAACACCGCCACCACTACCACCGCCATAACATCCAATACCATTTACACCACAACTGATACCGCATCTCAGTAATACCAACAGCACCAGCACCACCAGCCTGAGCAGTGCCACCACTAGACTATTTAAGTAGCGGAGGGAGGAGCGACCTCCCTCTAGAGCTTCCTTCTGAACTTCTATACATTTCCTCCCTGCTTGCCATTTCCTCCCTACATATCTCACACCAAACTCATGCGTTGCCCATGTATCTATCATGCATCGACTGTGAATTTTTACTAACTACGTCTTAGTTTAGTGACGTTGTTATGTCACTTATCTGTTGCATTTGATTTACTTCTCTGAAAAATAGACTTAACCTGTCCCTCTAGCTCTAAACTTCAGATTTGCACATATCATATGTCCCAACAATATCTGCTCTGTGAAGGCCATGCATTCAAATCCTCCAATCCATTTCAAGGTCCCCAGGCACTTTTTAAAGTACTCCTGAAGAATGATATTATAGTAAAACAATGGCCAATCTAGTTAACTGATGAAAAATATTGGCATTTCAAAGTCATTAATTGTGTCGTACATATGCCCATTTTTGTGATAAGCTAAATTATAGATTTATTGGAGGCTCCTTGTAGAAAAAGAAAGGGGACTTTTTTCCTTAGCATGTATGTCTCATCACATGTATCCCCTACATCCCCTACACGAATTTGCTAATTCGTGCAAACACACACGCACACACACACACACACACACGCATGCTTGTGTTCAAATGGAGGGTAGATATAGCCAAAGACAGTAGGTGCTTACACTTTTGAAAGGTAGTTGTTGGGGCTTCCCTGGCGGCGCAGCGGTTGGGAGTCCGCCTGCCGATGCAGGGGACGCGGGTTCGTGCCCCGGTCCGGGAAGATCCCACATGCCGCGGAGCGGCTGGGCCCGTGAGCCATGGCCGCTGAGCCTGCGCGTCCAGAGCCTGTGCTCCGCAACGGGAGAGGCCACGACAGTGAGAGGCCCGCGTACCGCAAAAAAAAAAAAAAAAAAAAAAAGAGAGTTGCTGTCCTTGTCTTCCCAATTAGTTACGAGGAAGGCACCCACAGCTCTATGATGGGCTGTGTGGTTGACGCCTGTTACGCCATTTAAGCAGGATTTTAAATCTAATGTAAACCCCGACATGTAGCATGTAAATGCTACCGAATTTGCACAGGTAAATTGTGTGCCTGGATGAGGTCACTGGGATTTAGCTCTTTCATTTACGTCTCTGGAAGAGCCACGAGTACACAGAGGAGTTGTTTAATAGTTATCTGCCATCCCCACTTGTCTTCAAATATTGTGATTTAGATAGAAGTCTAATGCATGAGAGCAACTTTTCCCCGGAGCCTTCTTCAGCATATAAACTAAGTGACGTTATAACCGAAGCCTCTCTGAGCTCAGCATAATGAATATGAACCATCATGTGCTCCTGACCAAGGTCATGGGATGAGAATGAATTATTCTGTTAACATCTCTTTTACATAGCGTCAGGGATAATAGATGGAGAGATTCGATGTCATACTGACAATATCATCCACGCAGAAACAGCATACTTCACCTTGTTAAAACAATTAAAATGTGCTTCCAGGATATTTTACACGACAGCAATATGATGCTGGGGAGTGCTTATCGCGTGTGAGCGAATACATCAGCGTGAGCCAGTAATGCAGATGAACTGATAAAAATCGAAACGCTGATTTGTATGCCACGCTAATTCAGGATCATCTTCTTGGCCCAAGGTACTACCTAAATGCTGCCTAAGATTGCCACAGGCTTTAGTGGTGATATTAGATTAAATTCAGTCCTTTTGCTGATACATTTTTCCAAAGAAATTACATCCACCGTTCTTCAGTCTAAACTCCCTTTAGCTGCTAAGCAGCCTCTAATATTGCATTTTAAGCCTCGTATATTGCTGTTTGCTTCCCAGACATGTTTAAGCTTCGTTGTCAGTTATAGATTATTTTACCCCAATCATGTAAATCCATAAAACACAAAGATCACTGAAGTCTTTTGATAGCGACCTGATTCTCAGTACGATATATAAATAACTTGACGGGACTCTCAAATCTAGAATCATTAAATGAATGAACACGGCAGAACCGTTTTACAACAGTTTGCCATGGATTAGAGTATTTTATAAATAAATCATATTCACCATAAGAAAAATTCCAACCCAAAGGACATTGGCTAATGGATCGGGAGTTTCCTTTAGTGGTGATGAAAATGTTCGGAAACCACATAGTGGTACGGTTGTGCAACACTGTGAATGACACGGATTTTGGACCCTTGAAAATGGTAAAATGTCCAGTTTTATTTATGTGAATTTTATCACAGCACAAAAAAGCCATCGGTGTGTGAGATGGTTGTAAGGCCCAGAAGCCATCTCCTTCCCCCATGGCCACAACCATCTTCATTATCAGCATCTCACTTACAGGTTTCCCACTTACAGGAGTTAAATGTTAGGCAGTCTTCCCAGACTTCTGTGTGATATAGTTTTCCTTCCCGGTGGGGTTCCCAACTGACATGGCAACGTTTGAGCGCAGCGTTTACTCCCTTCCACCCTTCTCAACACTGTTCCCTCTATTTCCATACACATTATGCACACACATTTTTAGATTCGAGAGAATGAAAATATTCACAGTACGTGTGTGCAGGCCACTGATGGTCTAAATGATTTTCCTTAATTAAGGTGAGTAATCATATTGTTACGATTACCTATTAAGAATAGTATTTGTATTATTCTCAGAGAAAACTTTATGTGATTTGGAAGAAACGATTATCTTTAAAATCTCTCAAACATGTTACACTTGGGAAATTTTCGTATTTTAATTAAGACGACAGGGAAGCCGACTGAATAGCAACGTCTATCCCATTTCCATCAGCTTTTTAATTATGCTAGGCCTGGTCGTTTCCACTTGATCCCACATAAATTTTGCATGTATAAGTGGAGCTGAAGTTTCAAGGCCAGGATCAGGTTTTGCATTACTGACAAAACACATATTTACATGAATGAACCCCCTTGACTGTATGTAATTAGTCCTGGGACAGGAGACTAATGGGATCCTCAGAGTAAGGACTTAAAGTATTAGTTTCTCATATTTATGATTAATGCTTTTCTTATCGGCCCAAGGCCCTGAATAGGATCATGTAAAGCATGTCGGGTTAAATCATTCTTTGTTACAAAATACAGACATTATACCTCAGTGAAGCCCAGAGGAAAATCTCGGCTTGCTATCTATACCTTCATCAGAAATAAGCCAAGTCAGAGACAGGAACGTTGTTTTTCATTCTTTATACTTTAAATGGTTTCGTAAGATTTGACACACTTAGAATATGCCCTTCCCGTTAGCTACAGCTATCACTGTAAGATGTTTGTCTTAGTGCTGTGAGCGCGTGGTTTGTTACATCCCTGCTTATTCATGTACTCGTTGATAAAGATCTCCCATAGATCATATACAAATCATAAGTGTCAGAAAGCCATCGGGGACTCACAGTGTGCAAATCTATGACTAGACTTTTATGGAACAATGGAATTCATATTTGGCATCAGTAAACTATGAATGTTCCCTTAGCAGGCAAAGTCACCTGGTTAAGGACCACCAAATTAGATGATTTCAAGAGGTTCCCAAACGTTCTCAGTTCATGGTGCCCCTAATGTCTCAGTAATTTTCTCAAAATGCACGTAAGCCAAAAGAAATAGTTAACATTCCAGAGAAAGACAAAAAGTCACATGCTATCACTTATATGAGGAATCTAAAAAAAAAAAAATACAAATGAACTTATTTACAAAACAGAAATAGACCCACAGACATAGAAAACAAACTTAGGGTTACCAAAGGGGAAAGGCGGGCAAGGATAAATTAGGACTTTGGGATTAAAAACAAAGGGATGGTTAGCAGTTCAGTGTATGAAGTGGTTGGATCCAAACATCTTCATTAGTACTGATATCCTAACAACTTTGTAGCTCTTTGAAGCAACTTTGTAGCTCTTTGTAGCAACTTTGAAAATAGCATAAACATACTGGAAAAAGCGAGTAAAAATTTGGTTCCATTCTTCAATTATGGCAAATCCTAACGGACAGGATTTTTGCGCCTGTTCTGCGCTGCACAGCTTCCCAGCCTCGGAAAGAGTGCAGACACTGCCATACTTGTCTTATTTCCATTGATTTTCATGGGATGCTTGTTTCCAATGCAACCACCACCAAAACCCAGCTTCCCCAAAATATGACAATGTTGGAAAAAACATAGCACCATCCAACATGGAAGTGCTCAGTTACCTCTGGCTTAGAGGTTGCATGGCTTGTGATATATGCCACACATATCTGTGTTGCCCTGAAACATTAAGCATAGCCCACGGAGCCCTGGGGTGCTGCAGAGCTACCCCGTCTCCCAGGACTGCTGTGCAGGTCCCAGGACTCATGACGTTCTCTGCATCACAATGTTCCCTTAATGATTTGCTGTGTATCTGCTGTGGTGTTGGACGTGGGCAGGGCCCCTATGGACTCTGCCCTCAGGGAACTCGCAGAAGCTTTGTTGGGACGTGAACCGTAGCTACTTTGGTGCAACTCATCATGGACCTGGGAAAGTGTGCTGAGAGGGACAGCGCCGGGGAGCGGGGTCGGGCGGGCATGGCTCAGGATGGATGGAGGAGAGCCTGTGGTGATGGTCCAGGCCAGCTGGGGAGCAGACAGACACTGACCATCGCTGGGTGTCAAAGATGTTAACCCTCTACAGTGTTAAGTGTCTTAGACGAATGAACACTGGAGCTTGAGGGCACAAAACTTCCCCATCATCACACCAGCAAGGGGATGGCATGCTCAGGTGGGTCCGATTTCCAAATGTATTCTCCTAAGGAGAGCACACAACACACACTACTGCCTGAACTGTGTACCCCACCTGAAAGGCAGGCACGAGCTACACAGAGGCGTTTTATGAAGAAGAAAGCCATCTATGTTTTTAAATGTCCAACCTCTACCATAATAAAAGACATCCACATTTAACTAAAAGGATGATATTTTAAAAAGGTTTATGTTTCCAGTGAGGCTGCTTTATAGGCAATTATCGTCTTGCCAAAGATGTGCAGAGATATCCACTATTGGTGAGACCTTTGTAGAAAGAGGTCCAGATTTTTAGAGGGAGATTTGGTAATGAATGTATATTAAGACCTTACAGATATGCATACTCTTTAATCCAACAATTCCATTTGCAAAAATGTTGTAAAACATATCTACATTGATTTCCATCTCAGTATCACTTATAAACCTAAATTAAAAAAAGTTAAGTGGAATACTAATGGTCCATTCATAGTTTGGTTACCTGTATAGGCATTAACATTTTTAAGAGGACTAAATATACATAAATATTCATGATATAATGTTAAAGAGCAAATAAACAATTTGATCTTTGATTCGCAACAAAATGATTGTCAGTTATGTTGAAGTAAAAGGAAGTTGATCCCCAAATGTTGTTAATTACTGTCTTTCTCTGTCAACCATGGGTGATGGGGATGTTCAGTGAATGGTGGGTGAAAAAATGGAGACAGCGGGTGTAGACCAGATTGCAAGGTATCTTGCTAAAGAACATCTTGGAAAAGAGATGGTATGATAGCCAAAGGGAAGGGAGCAATAGAAAGAAAATATGTGTTTGCTGCCTTGTGGTGAGTTTTTTCCATGAGGAGCAGATGCGGCAGCCGTGTCTCCTCCAGGACCAGGTAATTATCCCCTCGACCGGGCTCCTGAGTCATATAAAAGTAGAAATGGACTGTCGATGACAGTATAGTCTTTGGGCCATCAAGTCTGGTTCCTGCAATCTAAGTCCATTAACAGAGTTAAAGAATCCGTAATCTATACTTTCAGTCATTGACCATAGGGATAAAAGGGAGGCTTGGTCTGGATAAAGATAGAGGCAACCAGGACTGTCTTCCTCTTTGTTACCACAGCCTGGATGAGGACAGGGCCAGTGTACATGTATATTCACGCTGATGTAGGAATAAGTGCACTGGAGAAGAACTGATGTCTGATTAAGATGAAACACTGGTGATTACCTCCAGAAATAAGATAGACTCTAACTCCATACCTAAATATTTTTCAAAATGAAACGATAGGAACACCAACAAAACAAATTGTATTTACTTTTTAGAATAATTTAATCTGTATGTGAAAAAGTTAAAAAAAATGTAAAGACAAGGCCAATTTCCTTGAAGTTCTGTTTGCAATTATCGAATTTGGTTAAGACGGAGAAAGATTATATATGTACTAGAGACTATTCTGCGAATTGTTAGTGAAATATTCTCATTTGTTAAGGCCTATAGATATTCCCAGGTTTCAGAAATAAGTATGCTTTACTCAGATCACGAGAGAAGAAAAAATGTTGTCAACACCACACTTCCAGAAGATGATTTGACTTATTAAAATGATCTCTTTAAGAAGAGAAAGTAGCTGAACCTCCCTCCGCGTGCCACACTTTTCACAGTGGATTTTGAGAGTCAAGAATCAGGGAGTGAGCTATAAATAATCCCATCCTTCTTAAATCCCTTCTGCTCACAGCACAGAGAGAGAGAGAAGGAGGGAGGGAGAGAGAGAGGAGGGCCGGGGAGGGGAGAGGGAAGGAGAGGGAGGGACCCACCCACCCACTTCTGTTGCAGGAAACTTAGGGTTAGAAATTGTAATAAAAAGCAACAGTCTTCGGGCTTCCCTGGTGGCGCAGTGGTTGAGAGTCCGCCTGCCGATGCAGGGGACGCGGATTCGTGCCCCGGTCCGGGAAGATCCCACATGCCGCGGAGCGGCTGGGCCCGTGAGCCGTGGCCGCTGAGCCTGCGCGTCCGGAGCCTGTGCTCCGCAACGGGAGAGGCCACAGCAGTGAGAGGCCCGTGTACCGCAAAAAAATAAAAAAAAAAAAGCAACACTCTTCAATGGATAGGACCTTGGGCATGGGGTGGGGATTACGTGGAAGGAAGTGAGCACTGATCAGGCAAGTCTGAGACTGAGGCAGCTGGTGACATCCATCCTCCTGGGATGATGGATAAGACCCAAACTCACTCCCCCATCTCAGGGCCCACAGTCCCTGCGAGAAGGCCTGGGAGAGCCCTCAGCCCTCAGGTGAGGAGGGGGAAGTGTAGGAGGATGAACAGCGAAGGCCTCCTTCACTTTGGTCCACACCCAACATGCTTCCTCCCTCTGGGAGTGTCTACTGCTCAGGGTACTTCCTGGGTTGACCCACACATGTTAAGGAACTGGGTTTGGCCATGAATAAATCAGTAGTTTGTCCAGAAGCTCTTCGTCCATGCAGTGACCTCAGACTCACACTCTGCCAGTGTAGCTTTTAAAATTAATGGGGTCCAGTAAATATCAACGTGAAAGCAGAGACACGTGGTCAGTATCCACCAGCTTGTAAACACGCCGTGCTATTGCTTTAGGCTTTTTCTACTTTGTGGTTATCTATACATTATATATCCACTATATACAATCATCTAATACAACCCCTAGTCTTTCCTATTTATGACCTGTTGATGACACGCTCAGCTTTCATTATTTACCCATGAGATGATTCTGAGGGAACATGACAGTGTTGAATGTGTGTCACAGGAGGGATGATATTTTTAGGTTTTTAAATAGCGTCGTGACCTTGAGCTGCTCTGATACAAAGTCTGAGAGCGGCCGGAAGAGGTGAGTGAGCCGTGACGGCTGAACCGATACATCAAGGGTCAGGTTGGACGCCGGGTGTGCAGCGTCCAATGAAGAGCAGGCTCTCCAGGACGGAAAAGCAGGAACACTCTTGTTATGGACCAAACTGCGCCCCTAAAAGTCACACGTCGAAGCCCGAGCCCCCAGGACTTCAGACTGCAACTACGTTTGAAGATGGGGCCCTTCAAAAGCGGCTGAGTTAAAACGAGGCCATTGCGATAGGCTTTAATCCAATCTGAGTGGTGTCTTCATAAGGAGAGGAGATGTGGGGCAAAGAGACAGCAGGATGCACGTGCCGGGAGGAAGGGCCCTCGGAGGATGCAGGGAGAAGTCGGGTGTGCAGGCCGAGGAGGGAGGCTGCAGGAAGGCCAAACCTGCCCACCTCTGACCTCAGACCCGAGCCCCCAGAGCCCTGAGGATATAGATGCCTGCTGTCCCGGCCCCAGAGCAGCCTGGGGGTCTGACCTCCACAGCGAATTCACAGATTCCCACCTTCAGCCTTCTAGCACCTGGTTTTGAGATCAAGGTGGGACCACGGCCTGACTGGTCCCGGTCTGATGTGGGAGCGCGGCCACCCCCGTGGGCAGCCTTGCTGGTGAACTTGCTGGCCCTGTGGTCCGTCCTTCCTTTGGCCCCAGGCCCCCTGCAGGGCCTCCTCAGGAAGCCGGCCATCTGCTCCCATCAGCTCCAGAGCAGACTCAACTGCTGTGGCCTCCACTCTCACAGGGATGCAGGGGCCTGGGGTCCTAAGCTGCTCAGAGAGGCCAGGATGTTTCCGTCCTGAGTGACAGCCTGGGCAGAGGTGCGGGGGGCCAGCTGTGCCCACCCTGCCTGACACACATCTGGGTCCAACTCGGGGCCCACAGCGTCTTGACCCCAAGGAGCTGTTCGGGGTGCAGTCTTCCTGATGATCCTGTAGCCTCCACGATAACTCTTGATAAGTCACGTTCCGCTTAAATTCTCAGGAGTTGATTTCTGTCATCGGTGACTACAGATCCTGGTTGAAATCAACTGTGGCTCTTCCTTTCATCCTGTTTCAGAGACTATCCTGGACCAGCCTCTGGCAAGTCCGGATGGTTCAGGACATCCTGCTTCCTCCTGTCGGGACCACTGCTTTGCTATCACTCAGTATCGGTAGGACTCCCAGCTTGTGGACGTGTCTGTGCCAGGGTTATGGATCCCACATCTCATCATTTATGCTGACACCACAACCGTGCGATTTCCAAGTGCTCCTTAACTGCCTGGAATCACGATTCTCCGCAGGGTCCCAGGGGAAGAGCTGGACGGATGCCCACCGCCTGCCGTCCAGAGGGGGCAGTGTCTGCCCTTGGGCGGTGAGCTCTGGGTGAGAAGAGGCAGCTCGAGGTCTTCGTCTGTCCCGCAGACCCAGCATCCTCTTCTCCATCCTGTTCTGCTACAAACGCCACAGTCTTGGCTGTAAGATTTGCAAGCGCTTTGCTTTAAATACATCTCTGCGTCCAGCTCACTGTGGCTCATCCATTGCTTTCATGAGACTGAGTCAGTCCAAACTTCAAGGGAAAAGTCAGGGATTCGAAAGACTGATTGCTTGCACGTTTTTTCTAAGGACAGCAACTTGGCAAGATTAGGGTGAACTTAACCAAAGCACATAGAATATTTTACACAAAGAAAGAGTAGGTAGGGGAGTGTGTAACTCACAGGAAATACTAGGTTCCAGGGGTCCTTGTCTATCAGCCTTGAAGGAGAAACAATGTCCTGTGGGAAATGCAGTGGGGCAGAGCTTGTGGTTCTGGATTTAAAGCACACTTGGTGATTTGCCTTTGGAAATTTCTGTTTGGGATGTCAAGGCCATTACTGGGTAGCCGTTGACTACGTAAGTGGCAACGCGAACCCACAGCCTCCCATTCTGTCCTTGGCTAGCCCGTGCCACCATTCCATTTAGGGAAACAAAGGAGACTTTAATGTGAGGGGAGTTCAAGATAAAAGAGATTCTGCCAGATAATGGAAACAAAACACACAAAAGCAAGCCTGTTTGGTGCCTGGTAAGTTGGGTTACATCCCAGCCAGTGAAATGGGAAATCTTGAATTCGATCCTGGGGCCTAGGGTCTATATTTGGAAATGTCCTCTTAAATTGGCACTTTGGGGTTAGAAACAAGGGGAGAAGCAGCTCTAATGATCGTTCTTTGTATTTTTCCATAGATGTGTTATGTTAAAACAGACACAATTAGATTTGAAGTTTCATATCACATAATTAGAAGAATCTGTTTATAATAGATTCTAGAACACAGGGTTAGAAGAGATGGACACCATTGCTAAAGCCAATGAAGTAGAAATTCAAAATTAAAATGAATTTGGGTTACCAGACCATCCTCAGGAACCTAAATAAACATATTTTACTGCCTCTGCGTTTTAGAAGACATCTTTCATTCTTTTGTTTATATTTATAAACAGTTGCAGAAAAAAAATACAGGATCATGAGTGATTTGATGACCAGATCTTAATATCAAGCTTTATTCACCAAAAGTTGACATTTGAAAGTCATTAAAACCTGCAATATGATTAACTGAGGAAAGTCACCAGGTTCAGTTCAATTGAAGGGAGAAGACAAACGTGAAATATAAATACAATTTACAATTAATTTAGAAGACAGGGCTTCCCTGGTGGCGCAGCGGTTGAGAGTCCGCCTGCCGATGCAGGGGACATGGGTTCGTGCCCCGGTCCGGGAGGATCCCACATGCCGCGGAACGGCTGGGCCCGTGAGCCATGGCCGCTGTGCCTGCGCGTCCGGAGCCTGTGCTCCGCAACGGGAGAGGCCACAGCAGTGAGAGGCCCGTGTACCGCAAAAAAAAAAAAAAAAAAAGGGGGGGGGGCAATATTAATACAATGACACAGAAGCAGCTAATTAGAAAAATAATGATGATCTGAGTGTGTGATTATGTTTAAGTCAAACTTGAGAGCAGACGGAGCCTTCAGGAAGCAGAGGCACAGATTATAATCTCCTTGAGGTGAGGGGTCAAATTTCCTCACTATTTTATGCTTTCTCTCTTTCAGAAATTTGGCCAGATTTCCTTTTCTCTAGCATTTGACTTTTTGGTATATTTTTAGAATTGGATTTTTGTCTCGTGACCATTTTGAGTAAGTAGTTCTGGCTTTTCTTGTTTCTGTGTTCATTTTTCTCTCTCGCCGACTCGGTCCCATGGTCACCTTGCCCCTGTCCAGGCCCAGGTGGACCAGGGCATCTGCCAGTGGTGACACTGGGACTTTGTCGATACAGACACGCAGGGAGCCGAGAGGTGGCTCTTCTGTGGTTTCTGGTTTTTGGCTAATATTTCACTGAAAACAGCAGTGAGTCTGTGTTTTGTTCTGTTTTCTGTTTCCAGCTCCTTTGGTGGCTGCGGAGAGTGACCCTGGCTATACAGTCCCACGTCTCCTCTTGTGAGGCCCTTGTAGACACGGCTCCACCAGGAAGCAGGAGTCCTGCTGTCACCGCCAGCTCCTTGGAGACTGGCAGGACCCTGGTTTGATCTGTGCACCTGGATTTGCTTCCTTTTCCATTTCTGGTCATGACTAGATGTGTCTCTACTCTGAGCCTGTCTAATTTTCATCCCTTTACCCATTGTTCTGTTTTGGAGCACAGAATACGTCAAAGCCAGAATTTACTGCACTGACTTGACAATATTTTCCAAAAATAAACAAAAGTATGAATCTGACTCTATAACATGAATAACTGATTTTGTTTTCTTCTTCAGACATAATCTATTAGAGAAAAAGTTTCCCTCTCGAATTGAACCCCTAGTCCAGTCATAGTCTTTGCCTTGGAATTCACAACTCAAACAAATGGTTTGATGTCCTGACGCCATGACACAGACAGCAGGTTCAACCGGATTCTGACCTTCAAAGCTGATACCAACGGTCTTTGATACTTACTACTTTCGATGAAGATTGAATCGATCGAGATTTGTAGCAATATACTTTATGCATATTCTTAAGTCAGAAAGAAACCAGTAGTGCTATGCTCTGTTGAAAAGTGTTGCTTGAAAAGAGTTTATTTGGAGACAAAGAATTATGCATTTGGTGTGGTAAGCTGCTCCACAAAGCTTTTCATTTTTTGAAGTGTCATTCTTTCATCCTCGAGAGACATTTTAGGCTAGAAATAGCTAACCATACACACTTAATGTAGTAATTACATGTCCCAGAGTGATGACGGACACAGACAAGGGTGCTAAAACACATGCCCGTTTCCTTCAGTGATTTGGTATCTCCGTGGAAAGTCGCCCTCATGATGTTCTTCCTGCAAAGCCCAGACCCCTCTCCCTTGGAGCTGCTCTGTATTTGCCTCCCACCAAGGACAACATAGTTTGATTTCTTGTTGACCAATCACGTGAGGGAGGGAAGTGTCCACTTCATAGAGGCAAACGAAAAACATAAAAAACGCTTTCATACAAAATTGTAAATCAACTCTACTTCCATAAAGAAAACAACAAAAAAAACCACTTTTTTTTTTTTTTTTTTTTTTTTTGCGGTACGCGGGCCTCTCACTGTTGTGGCCTCTCCCGTTGCGGAGCACAGGCTCCGGATGTGCAGGCTCAGCGGCCATGGCTCACGGGCCCAGCCGCTCCGCGGCATGTGGGATCTTCCCGGACCGGGGCACGAATCCGCGTCCCCTGCATCGGCAGGCGGACTCTCAACGACTGCGCCACCAGGGAAGCCCAAAACCCCACTTTTTATTTGGTAAATGAGTCCCTAAATTCATGTTTGGTTTGAAGGAAAAGGTAATTTCTAATCTGCACAGCATGAAAACAAAACAAAACAAAAAAATACCTGGAATAGTTTTAGAACATTGGTTTGTTGAAGTTTAAATAAGCATGATTATTATAGCTAATTTATGAGAAAGGATTGAGAGCAGTTTTTAGCAGGGATGAGTGTGGGCAGCACAGTGTCATGGGGCTAACTGACATCAGACAGTGTGTAGGGAGTCAGTGGGGTTAGCGCATCTGCCGTTGAGAACTTTGGGCTGAAGGCTCCACTGTGCATAAGTGCTGGTACTGAGTGGTGTCAGAGCTTCAAAACCTGGGACAGAAGGACGGACACGAGGGAAAAGCTAGTGAGGTCCACTTACGGATGGAGAGCAGCGAATAATAGTATATGCTGTGGCAGATGTACCCTCGTCGTGTTAAGTGTTTATGGCGGGGAAGCTGGGGAAGGGCGTGCAGGAACCCCGTGCGGCATCTCTGTAACATTTTGGTAAAACTAAAATTTATCTACAACAGAAAGTTTATTTAAATATAAGAGAAAAATGTCACAAAGGAACTCCCAGTCATTGTAGATCATTTTTTCTCCATTTCGCTGTGCGATTCTCCATCCCTGGTTGTACCAACATCTATTAATATTATTTTCCTATGTGACAAGGGTGCCTGGTAATAACCGGGATACCTGTGTGGCGTGAGGTTGCTTTTCCTCCTACGGTCCCCGTGCCACAGGCGGGACAGGTGACAGACTCCACGTCTTTCCTGACCTCTGCTCTCCAGGGAAGGGCAGCTTCTGCAAGCACCCACCCTGGGCACATGCTTCCAGCGGCCCAGGGCAGCGAGGATTCTCAGACATAACCAGGACTCTTCTGCTGCATCACAGCCAACCTTACAGCACGTTCACCCGAAGCCACTCATCATCTCCCGTTTTAACAGACAAGAACACCTCAACTTTTTATTTCTGCCTCCGAAGTCCCCAGTGCATCATTCTTAGAGTGGTGTTTGAATTTTATTTCATGTTGGCTTAGAACTAGTGTTTCCTTTCTTTGTAACTTTCTGAAAAGCTTAGGATCCGGCAGGCGGCTTCTGAAGAGTGAAGGACAGGAAACATTCTTCCCTGAAACAGGAGGGAAAATGGTTAATTTCAATCGTGATGACAGTTTCTCAGTGAACAATGGTCTCCGGGAGCTGACACGGGGCAGTAATGAGTGAGGGAGAGAACTGAGTCACAGCTGCGCGGTGCAATCACCGCAGACATCGACTCTCTTCCAGCCAAAATTCTATTAATACGAGTGTCAGCCCGAGAGTGGATCTCGGTGTGGGCGCCTCGGAACAGCACTGGAGAGAAAATGAAGACCATCCTCAGGGACAGACTTTGCTTTTTCTCCGAGAGAGTCTTCATTATTCAGGCATTGTGATGCTTTTCCTTTATTTGTGTAAAGATTAAATTGCACATGATTTCTAGTGTTTCTGCTACTCCAACTGTCATAGGTCGGTGACCTTCATGCCAGGGAGATAATAGATACATCGTCTCTGCTCAGCGACCGCTGTTTCTGCACAGCTCACTACTTCCCTATTGTTATAAGTCGAAAGCAATTAAATAAAAATACAAGATAAGGCATTGCAAGCATCCTGAGGATTTCATATACCTCCTTCCGTAGCCGTAGTCTCGTAGCAAGATGTGTTATTATCTAGTGGAAGATTGAGAACCAGCAATGCATGTGAGGAACCTCAGTTATGGGAGAAATGAAACATTGAAGAAAATTCAGGTGGAAGAACCTTCATATTGTGACCTCGAGAAACAAGCTCGCCACGCGTTTGAACTCCCTGTCCTGATGCTATCTCTAGTTTTGTTCAATTTCCTGTGCTCCCTGTTGACACATAAATTTAATTAATACTGGTAAGCTCATCTTTGGAATAAAATAGTAAAAAAAGAATACCGGATAGTTCCATCTTTTTAATGGTTGCTCCAGTGATAGGGATCTAGTAGTTAATATTTAGGAAGAACTGCCATAATAAATATAATTTGATATTTTTATAACAAAAATAATGAGCGTACTCTAAAATGTACATTCAGACAAGTGTCTCACTCAGACAAAATGGCGGTGCCGCTATTGATAATTGATACATTCTTCAGTTTCCCTGTTTCCCTACAGCTGGCACCATTCCCTTTCCTACTTGAGGCTAAGAGTAAAAATAATCCCCCTCTAACCGACCCATTTCCTCCTTTGGCTGACCTAGAATTCAATTGTTTTCAAATTCCAACCAGCCAATGGCAGATTTCTCCCTCCAGGAGGATCAAATGCCCCAGAAGAGGTTTCAACCACACGCACTGCCTGTATACAGCACCCCTGCTGCTTCAGGTCCCATCTTTGTTACCATCCTGGGTGTAGCATACAGTTAGAAGCCCCTGCTCTTACCACTGGCCTCCGCATCCCCAGCTTCCTGGAGACAAGGAAGGGGGCTTCGAGCCGCTCTTGGTCCCAGCATGTGCGGTTCTCCTGTAGCCCAGACGACACCATATGGTCATGGGACAGACGGCCTCTGAGCTCCACCCTGTCTTCTGAGACCTGGAGCATCTGCGTCAATGCCCCTCCCCGGCCCTTGATGGGACGTGTTGCCAGCTGTCCTGGGCTGGGGTGCCCACAGCTCCTGGAGATTCCATCCCTCCATCCGTCCCACAGATGGAGGAGTCTGTCCTTCCGTCCCTCCTTCAGGGAGGCGCTCCGATAATCCAGTCGCACACACCCCACTCCCCGTGAGCAGTGACTCACAGACTCGCTCCCAGAATCCACCCTGCCGGCTGTGGTCTCCAGCCTTGCTGAGCCCTCCCCGTGATGCCACCACGGTGCCCTGTCCGTGTGTGAACCCCCCTCGCTCCCACACTGAGGGCTGAGCTGTGTAACCAGTAGGCGGGGTGGGAATGAGTGAGACGGGGAGTGCAGGCCTCCCAGCTTCTGCCTGGCACGCTGTCGTGGATGAGCAGCCTGGGGGGATGGAGGAGAGGCCTGCAGACAGTAGCCGTGTGGGTGAGCTGTCTGCGGCAGACACTGCAGGCCCGGGAGGCCACAGAGGGCTGCGGCCTGGCCGACTGCTGATGGCCTCCTCGTGGGAGGCGTCGTTCCCGCGAGGCTCAGAACCCCATGCCGAGCTGCACAGACCCTGTCCAAGACGACAGATATTCATTGTTGTTCGAGATGCTCCCTGCGAGGGCAGCAGAAAACTGAAGCACAGACGTCAGGACTGAGCCCATCACGCCTCTAAGTCCACAACAAGACCACCCTCCCAGGACACCCCGCTGCCTGGGCGCCCCTCGGGACGGCCGAGCACCCACCCACGGCCGCACTCCGCAACATCGCACCATCTCTTGTCTGCTAAGCCCCCTCCTCTCAGTGCTCGTCTGCTGCTTGCTCTGTTAAAACCTGCTTCGCCCCAAAAGTGCTGTTTCTCCTGTGAGCTGCCCAAAGGGGGCTGCTTTCTCTCTCATGTAACTTGGATCTCCTTGATTTTTAATCATTTCTATCCCATTGTCCTTTTTCCTTTGTCAAAACCTCCAGCTTTGAAAACGATGCCGCTAAACTCTACCGCTGACTAAATGATGTCTTCTCGAAGTTTGACTTTCTGTGTCCATGGCTTTCCCCCGCATCACTGTTGTAATAACACAGGACGGCTGTAGGTGGTCATGTCCCCATAGAAGAGGCTTCCTCACCTGGGTCTCAGTTTACAACAACTTACGATTCTACAACTTAGATTAGTATTGAAGATTGCTTTGCATATTACTTTTGGGATAAGAGGGTAATATGTGGGGTTATTCCGAGAATTTGATTTATAAAACAGGAACAGTTTTGAATATTTCTAGTATAATCATCTATGTCTGGACATTGTTAAGGAATCCACTCAGACACACACACACACACACACGAGCTGCACTGAGAGAGGACAGACCCTCGCGCCTTGCCCCTCAGCAGAGCAGCTAGGGTGGCACTACTCACAGGAATAGCTCTTCATGATTCTGTTCCCAAATCCTGGCCTGGCCTCCCCAGTCTGCAGGCGTCAGCCCCTGACTCGAAGAAACCTCATGTGCGTCGGTTCTCGGGAGCATCTCCATCCCTACTCCCTCTGAGCTGTCTAGGGCCAAACGGCTCAGAAATAGATGAAATCACAACATATCAGGTGGGTCCATCGGTGAGCGCACTCACTGGCCGTGAATGAGCAGGTGAGCAAACGGCAAACCGGCCCCAGATACTGGACGCCATGCTGTGAGTTTTAGATGGAGCTTCGGATCCTAATACCAGTAGGGCCTGCTGCTTAGGAAGAACGGGTGGTGGTGCAGCACCTTAATAGGAGGAGAATAACAGCAGTGGTTCTCAGCCACCCCCTCCAGCCATGCCCCTCGGGACATCTGGGGACGTTGGGGAAAGAGATGCTGGTGTCCAGTGGAGACAGGTAAGTGATGCTGTTGCTGAAAGCCCTACAATACACAGGACGGCTCTCACCACAGGGAATTCCTGGGCCCAAAATGTCAAGAGAGCCAGACTGAGGAACTTGGCCTGGACTAAATGTAAAGGAGAACACAGGAGGCTGTCACTCACAGGTGGCCTGGAGGGCTTTGAAGGAGAGGAAGCACTTACGCTCATACTCAAAGTGGGAACGGTGTCTGGGAACCTGGTGGGGCTGGGAGGCATGGTACAGGAGCTGGGACGTCCGGGCAGGAATGTAAGAGGCCGAGGGAGGAAAAGCCTTCCTGCTTCTTGTTCCATTTGGTGGCAAAACAGGAAACTTGAAGAGTAGAATGCGGGTATGTTTGGAAGACTTGACTAGAACCAGAAGAAGGAAAGAGAGATGATCTATGTTTAAAGCCTTCGAGAGTTAATGCTGTTTAAAGACGCATCTCACTGAACTCTAACTCAAAAAGTTCTAAAAGATTTTCAATGTCACTGACCATCAGAGAAACGCAAATGAAAACCAGTGAGGTGTCAGCTCACGGCCCTTAGGATGGCTACTATCAGGAAAAAATACTTGGAAAAAAGCAAGGATATGGAGAAATGGGAACCCTTGTACACTCTTGGTGGAATGTAAAATGGTGCCGCCACTAAGGAAAGCAGTATGGTGGTTCTTCCAAAAATTAAAAATAGAATTACCACATAATCCAGCAAACTCCCTTCTGGATATATATTCAAAAGAATTATAAGGAGGGTCTGGAAGAGATATTTACGCACTTGTGTCTCTAGCAACACTATTCACAATAGCCCAAATGTGGAAGCAACGTAAGTGTCCATGGACAAATGAATGGATAACTAAAATGTGCTCCATCCGTGCAGTGGAACGTTATTCAGCCTTAAAAAGGAAAGAAGTCCTGTTACAAGCTACAGTGTGGAGGAAACTTGAGGATTTTGTGCTCAGTGAAATAAACCAGTCACAGAAAGGTAAATACTGCGTGATTCCACTGAGGCAAGGTTTCTAGGAGACAGAGACAGCTCACAGAGACAGAAAGCAGAGTGGGTTCCCAAGGGCTGGGGGAGGGGAAAGGGCACTTATTATTTCATGGGGACAGAGTTTTAGATTTGCAAGGTGAAAATATTGTGGAGATCTGTTTCACACCAATCTGAATACACTTAAAACTACCGAACTGTACACCTGGAAAAACTGAGATGGCAGAAGGCTTATGTGTTTTTATCACAATCACAAAAGAGTTCTTCATTTGATTGAGGAACCATGGCTCTCTGGGTATGAGTGTGACCCTGTGCTCAAAACGACCTGGGGCTGAATTGCTCAGTTATTCATTCAACAAAGACGTGTAAAGTGTCAGCAGGTTGAGGTCACTGTGCCCCATTGTAGGGATGACACTGTCAACTCAAAGAGCTAAAAAAAGCTTCCTTCTGTTGCTGGGAGCTTACAGTCCAGTAAGGAGGTGGATGCTGATTTAACCATAGCCCAAGCAGTGAATTTCAACTGTGATAAGTGCTACTGAGGGTAAGGACATGCGTGCACGAGGTCTTTAGTAGGAGGTGGGTGTCAGGGGGAACAGCCTTCAGACAGACCTGTACTCTGAGATGGAGCCTCACTGAGCACATGGGGTGGGGAGCACAAGGGTGAGGGGCTTCCAGACAGAGGAGTCTGAGCGGGGACAGGATGTCCTTGGGGAGGGAATCGGGCTGAGCATCTGCTAGAGGAGGAAAGTCGAGGGAAGTGAGATGCCGGGTGACGAAGGGCTCAGGGAAGGTCTTCACGTTGGTTGAGAATTTTGCTCAGTATCCTAAGAAATTGGGAAACCCCTGAAGGGTCTTGTAATAGACGGACCATGTGCATCCCCCCAAATTCTTAGGTTGAAATCCTAACCCTCTGTATGATGGTGTTAGGAAGTGGCGGCTCTGGGAGCTGATGAGGCCATGAGGGTGGGGCTCTCATGATGAGATTAGTGCCCTCATAAAAGAGACCCCAGAGAGCTCCCCAGACCTTTCCACCGTTCAGGGACACAATGTGAAGTCAGCCATCTGCAGCCCGGGAGAGGGCTCTCACCAGACCCGGGTTGTGCTGGCACCTGTATCTGGGACTTCCAGCCTCTGGAACTGTGAGGAAGCAATTGTTGTTTACAAGCGACCCTGTCTGTGGCACCTTGTTATAGCAGCCAGAATGGACTAAGACCAGATCAGCAGCGTTTATGAGAAATGGGGTATGTGGTGGGAAAGCTCGGATGTGCAGAGAACCTCTGGGGTCCTGCGATGCAGCTCTGTTATCTGCCTCTGGTGACCCATTCGGGGTTTTCTGCTCAGGGATGCTTGGAAGCTTCTTCTGCAAAGGTGGACGACACCTGGTTGGGGGAAGTCTTCATACCTCCAGGTAGCAAAATCACTTCCAAGCAGAGCTTTGTGAGAGATAATTTTAAAAATTAATCTATGTCTTCAATATGAACCTCAGTCCTCTCTACAATCACATAATTTCCTTCTGTGTAAAATGCTTCTAATTACTGCATTTCCGTGTGCTTTAAAACTTCTGTATATTACAGTAGCATTATTATATATTTTCCCTTAAAGTGTTCGAGGCGCGTTTTCTTTTTTTAAATTAATTAATTAATTAATTAATTTTAGCTGCGCTGGGTCTTCGTTGCTGTGTGCAGGCTTTCTCTAGTTGCAGCAAGCGGGGGCTACTCTTCGTTGCGGTGTGTGGGCTTCTCATTGAGGTGGCTTCTCTTGTTGCAGAGCAGGGGGTCTAGGTGTGTGGGCTTCAATAGTTGTGGCACGCAAGCTCAGTAGTTATGGCTCGTGGACTCTAGAGCACAGGCTCTGTAGTTGTGGTGCATGGGGGCTTTGTTGCTCTGCAGCATGTGGGATCTTCCCGGACCAGGGATTGAACCCATGTCCCCTGCATTGGCAGGCGGATTCTTAATCACTGTGCCACCAGGGAAGTCCCTCGAAGCACGTTTTCATCATCGGTGGGTGCTTGTAAGGAATGATAGGGTAGCGTCCCCCTTTCTTTATGGTAGTGAAGGAACCTGACTCACCCCTGGTGTCTTCATCTCAGATGACTTTCCTGAGGGTTTTACCTGGTGCCTCTACCCCAGAGGAAGGTCCCTTCTCACCTTGATGATGGAGCATGTGACATATTGCCGCCCAGAGCCCCCACTGCAAGAGCAAGAAGGGGTACGAGGCACTCGTGCCAGAATCTCAGTGTCCACGTTGGCTGCCCCGAGCACCACGGGCAACCTCAGTGGTGCATCGGAGGCGTCTGTGGGCACCATTCCTGAGATGCTTTCCTTGGTTGGAAATGGGAAGCCGCTGTCCATTGCCAGTGAGCCTCTGTTTGGCCAGATGCTTTGTCGACTCCCTCTCTGCTTTGCATGGGTGTTTGCTGTTGGTCACTGAGAGGGGTCCTCCACCAGAGTCAGTGCACAAGCCAGGAGATAATGACCATGGACGGCAACCCTCCCAGGCGCCTGCATCTCTGGTTGCCAGGACAGATGCTCTGAGCACCCCACTTCTCTCCGAGGGCTGCCCTGCACCTCTCCTCCTGGAGCCTAGTTTCATGGAGCTTCCCAGAGCGTTTGGGGAGCAGGGCTCCTACTTTGCCCATGTTCCTTCCCCTTCTGAGTGTCCTTCATGAATGTGCAATGCAGCTTTTCAAAACACAGATAAAAAAATAATGGATCAGATGATATCAAGACCTAGCACCAATTGTGACAACTCTGCAAACCTGATACTAAAGAATCCTTCCCATTCATCGCAGCCCTACGGAGCTGACAGATTCCACATCCTTGCCACCACAGGCAGCCCTGCCGTGCTCTTGTCCTGGTCCCCAGCAGAGAAACTCGACCTTCAGTTTCCTCAAATTGTCTTCCAAAAGCTTCCTAACACCTTGTTGGACTTCTCCTAGAATATGAGCACTTAGTCCAACCCCAGTGGTGACCCAAACATGCTGAAATTACACCACTCCGTGCTGGTGACTGTTTCTCCTGAATATTTTAATGTTGACAACTTTAAATAATAAACAAATTCTCCCAAAGTCTAAAATGCCTGTAATTTGTCTTTTTTTTTTATATATCACTGAGATCTACATCATCTTGAAAAAATTGACCAAATGATTTGGGGAAGGTGGAATTAGACAAGAACTGGAGACCAGCCTTTGGAGGAGGGCAGCGTTAGCCCCCGAGCCCCCAGCCCACGGAGGACGCAGCAGTCTCCCTGCAGCCCCCTCGGCTCCCAGGGCCTCTGCTCGTAAAGGAGTCCCCTCCCTGCCCCACTCCCAGGGGAGGCTCCTTCCACAGCTTCACTCTGGAAGAATTCTCTGGAATTCACACTCCCCAGCCACCCTGCCCTCATCCACTGACAACACAAATGCATTTTTCAGATCATGATTGAACACAGTTAAAAATTAATGGAAAATTCATGGTGTATTCTGTTAACTTTTTTCAGTCTATTTCCCTAAGCAAGGTTAAACCTAAGGGCACATTAAACAGATTCAGTAAATGACTTTGTTATGTATCAATGACAGTACAGACACACGTACAGAAAAGTTGCACAATTTCTTTAATAAAATTATAATGCCATTCAAACTTGACTGGAAACCTTTTTACTCTAATTCTGTGTGTATGTGTGTGTCTGTGTGTGTGTGTGTCAGTGGGTGTATCTATGTGTGTCTGTGTATGTGTCTGAGTATGCATGTCTCTCTGTGTGTTTATATCTGTATGTGTTTATATCTGTATGTGTCTTTGTATTTGTGTGTGTGTGTGCCCATGTGTATGTCTCTGTTTGCCTGTGTGTGTATGAGTATGTGTGTCTCTCCCTGCCTGTGTGTGTATGAGTGTGTGTGTCTCTCCCTGCTTGTGTGTGTTAGTGTGTGTGTGTCTCTCTGGGTGTGTGTGTGTCAGTGGTGTGTCTGTGTGTGTGTCTGAGCATATGTGTATCTCTGTGTATACGTATCTGTGTGTGTCTCTGTCTGCTTGCGTGTGTGTCTATCTGCCTGTGTGTGTGTGTGCCTCCGTCTGCCTCTGTGTGTGTGTGCATGCGTGTGTGTGTGTGTGAGCTCTGAGACCATGTGCACGTCCATCGATCGGCCCCCTCTTCTCTGATCGCAGACCTCCCTTGTTCCCGGCTAAGGTACAAGTCTCAGCTGTGAGCTCTGCAAGCTTACTTCATTACTGTATATCATCTGGTACAAAGTCAAACCTGATAAATGAAAGACCAAAAAATAAAAGCAGAGAAGTGGCTGGCTGCGTTCTTTCTCAGTGAATCACAATTAGCAAATAAATGAATAGATGACCCTTCATTGTTCCTATCATTAAAAAAAAAGGGACGCGGGCTACTGGGAGGATTTTTCGCTAATCGGTCATACGCATCTGCAGCCCTTGTCTCCCAGTCTGCGGGCCGTGGTCCCCTGGCCCAGCCTGTTTATCGAGGTCCCCGAAAGCCCAGAAGCCCACAGGTCAGAGAACGGGGTTTTGACGGATTATGGGATTGTAACTGTCCAGGCCAGCTGACAGCTTTTATTGGCTGGGAGGATGAGCCTGTAAACCTTTATATAATTATTGTATTAAAGACACTGGGCCTCTGTGTTGATGGTGCTTGTTCAGGGATCAATGTGAAGATAATTTCAAAAATGAATAGTAAGTATTGATCGTCCTGCGGTGGAGGCTTATCAGTGGCTGAGGCCGGTGACTGCGATTATAACTTCAATGTCATTTATGATGATATGATATGTATTGCTGAGGAGCAATTTAAACAAAGACTGATTTAATTCACAGTGGATTTTTGTAGTGTGATGGGTAATAAATCACAATCTATGTAATTTTTAGAAATGAACACATGTTGGCAGTGGTTCAGGGCAGTTCCTGAGAGATCTGGGAATGGCCGGGGAGGGGGTTTCAGCGCAGAACCTTCTGAATGATTGGGCTGTGCTTGTTTCTGGCATTCACATGACCTTGGGGTCCCTGCTGGCAGCCGCTGGTTAATTTTCTTCACTGAGGACACAGTTTAACTTTCTATCTGTCTGCCAATTACCTGACATTTTCAACTTATCACCTTCTATTTTTTAAATGATTGGAGGCACATCCACATTTTGACGTTTTTTTTAAAGCAGGTATTCATTGTGTTTGATGCTGAGGCATCCCTCGGTCACCCTGCTGTACGATCTCTTTTTGCTAAGAAAATTAGCACCGGTTTACATAACCACATAAAGAAAAGATCCAGCCACGTTTTAATTGCTATTTCTCACACATCCTTGGTTAGATGGTGTCAACTTCCAAGTTTCCATCTTCAGGCTGGGCTATGAGTGGAGACTGTCAAGTGGTCTCTCGGGGAAATCACACTCCGAGGTGCTCATTGGAAGAGGGTTTTCTTCTTTAGAAACAGATCCTTGTAAGTGAATCATTAAGGAATATTGAAATAACGTGAATGTACTGATGAAGCCCTCTAGACATAGAAAAATTGGAGCAGTGGCCATGAATGATAACTTGTTGATTTCGGGTATTGTGGTACCAACAACCCATCTTACATCTGTGCATTGCAAAGGAAGTGAATTTAGGTATTTCAAAGCTAGTGGATGCGGACTGAGCCCTAGGAAAGAGTCTTAAAGGATTAGAAACTAAAAATAGAATCCAGGCTGGGTCTGCAAGAGGCCAGAGTCCCCTGGTCCCACCCTGATGGGTCACATGGAGAAACGGGGAGGACCCCAGGCACACGGCCACAGGGAAATGGAGTGGTCGCATGTCCCAGGTCAACTTTTATAGTAAGTGATTCAGACTCAATAAACAAGGACAAGCTATTGGAGAGGAGTTCTCTCAGTTTATAGATTTACAACCATGGCCCTGTTACTCCAGATTCTCCAATGCACAGCACACAGGCTTTAGCCCCAGGGAGTAAAATTAAGAGAACTATGGTAGGATCCTCTCCTTTGATTTTCACCTTCTTATTTTTTGACATGTTAAATCTCCCTCTGTTTTCTAAAAGTAGTCATGGTGTTATGAATGCTCCCTTTTCGCAAGGTGGGAAACCTTCTGTTTTCTTTTTATGTAAGGTACCTGTACCATGATTTTGAGGACGTGTGCTTCTCGTAGCCAGCGTGAACATGGTGACCATGGTCGTCTCCACCCATTTACCCCATTAAAAAAAAGCGCTGTATTAAGTACTAATGATCTCACAGACATGCCCCCCATGTTTTCTCCACCTCTGAGTCTCCAAGGCTGTCTGCCCCACTTTCTCAATTGCGTTTGTCTCTGACCTCGTGGAACACACTCTTCCCTGTTTCCGCTTCAGTCTCCTTACGTTCATCACGGGAAACATCACGCCCCCCTCATTCTATTATCACCAAATCGCATGGAAAAGACCTCCAGGTGGTCCCACGGTCTTGGGGATGGCATACACGTCCAGGTAGGAAGAGGGACGCTCATCCCGGACCTTCGCCTGCCCAGACCTGGCTCCAGTTGCCGCAGCTCTGCTCCCCAGAAGCCCACCACCTCGTCCCACGTGGCGGCCGGCAGTGGTCCGTCCTTGCCCACAACCGTTTCCTCTGAAGATGCTCCTAAGAGAATAAAGCTCCTCGTCACATAGGGATACTGTGTCCTCTAGTTTTGACCTTTGACTTACAGTCTAGAATTGGACTTTTTACCATGAAAACATTGAAATAAATGCACTACTACAGACACGGACAGAGTTCCTGCCATTCGCTGGGCATGATGTTAAGTCCTCTAGCAACAGAGACAAGATGAGCCTCTCTCTTTACGGAGTTCCTCACCCAGAACGTGGGAGCCACATGCTGGGACTGTGGTGGGACTCCACCACGGTCGACAAAAACAGAGAAGTGCTGCCTGTTCCAGGGCAGGGTCGGCCATCTAAGACGTCCGTCTGGCTGGAAGGCGAGGTCAGCTTCTCAAAGAAGTGGCGGGCAGCTTCACTAGCTGGACAAAGTGAAAGGCGCTTAGTTAAGAGAGCACAGCATGTAGAAAGACGTGAGGTCTTGAGACAGCACACATGTAGGGGAAGGGAGAAAGAAAATCTTTAACTGGGGAAAGGGAACACCAGCAAGTGTGAAAATGGGGGAGATCGTTTTTAGGGACAAGTGTTACTTTTAATCCCACCGTTTCCATATTCTATTGTTCTGATGAATTATCCATTTAATAGCTTCCTCAGCAATCATTTTGGAAAGTTATACCCATAAAATACCATAGTCTTTAAATTTTCCCCAAATTAAGGCTTCATCACCTCCTGTAATAAGGATACAGTTACAGTGGTAGCGCTGTACTGTACGGAAGAGCCAGTGCACGTCTAACGAGGAAAACGCCTTTGCATCTTGAGTTTTCTACCCTTTCCAATGACTCATTTCTACTGGCAATAGGAGTAGAAGTGTACCTAACTGACTTTTCAACCTGAATGTGGTGTTTCCTCACTAAAGTTAGAAACTGATAGTATATGGAAAAACCTTATGTTGTATTATTTTTATTTATGGTTCCCTTTGTTTTGCTTTGGTTTCAACGTGTTCTTGAAAATACTGTCCTGGGAGAACATGTAACAAGAAGATATGTGACCTGAGGGATTGGAGTGATCTTAACAATTATAACCATTCAATCTCAAAGCATGACCCTAAGAAAGAAAAGGTCGAGATCTTTCGAGTGACTTACCTTGCACTGATGATATCATGTTTGCATACTATTTTATTTAGCTGTGTAGTATATATTTATTTTATTTAGTTAATATTTAAATGTCGTGCTTTCTTGTCTTTGCAGGGGGATGGTGGAAGGAACATTGCAATTTTATTACCATTGTTGTTATTAATCACGGCGAGAGTTTCCGCGTATTGAACGCTTCTAAGTGTAAACCAGACGCTGTGACGATGTTTTTCAGAAACAATCTCATTTCAGCTTTCCAGCGGCTCTCCGGGACAGTGGCTATAATTATTCCCATTTTACAGATGAGGAAATAGACGCACGAAGGGAAGCCACCCAGCCGCGGCCACACGGCTCCTCGGGTGTGGCAGAAATGCAAACTCAGATCTGCCGGATCCCAAAGTTAGTGTCTCAAAATGAGTTGGAGCCTCTAACGGACATTCTTTTTCTCTAACTGGATTACGACCCAAATAATTTTAAGAAAAAAGGGCATCTCATTATATTTCTCCATTATCTATTCTGAAAATATCAGCTCTTATAGTTGAGAGAAAGGACAACAAAATTCTGCCTTAGGTTTGGATGAGCGGGTTAATTACAGGCCCTCTGAAGTCCCATTCTGTGCCTCATCAATGATACACTGAACCACTGGTCCCCCCTGATTTATCAAGCCCTCCCCCAGACACTGAGCCAGCAGACGACCCCTCCTGAGGATGGACTGGCCTCCGCACGAAACAGTCTCGGGGCTCCTTTTGCCCTCCAGCCACTCCTGCACATCTACCCTCGCCACGCCCGGGCCCCCAGCCTTCTCTGTCCTCCCTGGACGAGAAGACCCTTCAACTGACCCTTAAGATGCTAGGAGACCTCATGGTCAGAACAGTCACAGAGGCGGGGACCTCTGCCACAGCCGCCCCCATGGGCATCGTCCCTTCACTCCCCTGGCAGTAATCCTTCCAAACAGGTTCTCCTTGCTGAGTCTGGATCTGTCTTTTACTGGACACCGATCTCTATCAATATGGAATAAATTATGCTCAATGAATTCAACTTTTATGAAGCAAATAGCTTCCTCTTCGGGTTACATGAACCCAGTTCTACCATTGTGACAGCCACATACACAGACGTCTCTGTCCCTCCTTCAGAGCTCCCACTAAGTGTTAGTCTCACAGTTCTGGAAGACTCCTGAACAATTATTCTAAGTGGCAACAGATTTTATACATGAACAGATAACAGAGTAGGCGGCTCTGTGTCCTATGTTATGAATTCTGTTCAATTAAATAAACTGTCGTGCCTACATCCTCCCTCCTGTGTTCACCAGGGTGGCCGTGAGTAACAGTGAGGAGATCAAACCCTACACCTCAATGAACAGAGGCTGAGGGCAAGTGGTCAGGCACCGGCCATGGCTGGACCGCACCAAGCTCGTAAAGAAAGGCCCTGCGTGTTGTGAGAAGCCAGCGTCCAGCGCCTGCTCACTTTGTTAGCGGAAGGGGTCAGAGATGCGGATAAATCAATGTGTCCGACTATCCTAAAATAATTACTATTGATCTATGGAAGACTGGAATTCTTGCCTTTATATTTGAATATCGATATATATGACACCCTGGCAATCCAGAGTCTTTCAGTTAAAGTGATGATGACACCTTCTAAAAATACCCATCCGAAGCGTGCCTGCCAACGCCCTGCCCTCCGAGTCCTTCCTTATACCCCTCACCCACTGTCCACCACGCCCCTCCCCGACCAGCAGAATGGACCACCTCTTAGAATGCGCCGGAACTTTATAAGTTGTGGTTCCTGCTGGAAACACGTGGCTCATCAAATAGGACAGTTTGGGGCCACTCACAGGAATGGGCCGGTGGGAAGGGCCCGGGATGCTACTTGGAGGCCAGGTTTACAGGAGGGGTGCAGGGAGAGCTTCTAGGACTGAGAGTCAAGTAAAGTAAGCGCTCCTGAGACCCGCATGGAGAGTAGTGGGGAGATGCTCCCTCTGCAGGGGCCGTGGTTTTCAGTGGTGGGTTCAGCTGCCTTGCTCCCCCCAGAAGGGAACTGAGGGACACCCCTGCCCCTGGGGTCTCCATCTGCTGACCCCCGCTGGAGAACCAGTGACACCTTGAATGGAGCCCATGCGGTCAGCCTCTGTGGGCAAAAGGTGGGTGGGCAAGCAAGGGCGGGGGTCTGAAGAGGGAGAAGAAAGACACCCGTCACTGATAACCCACCCTTGAGTCCATCCTAGGACACCCGTGACGTGAAGCTAGAGCAGAAGCACAAACCTTACGAGTTGACAACTAAGTAAAAGAGATGTCACGTGTGCTTGTTCCTGAGCTGCGGTGATGATGTACCTGACGACGGAGGTAGAAACAAAGCTGACTTAACCTCATGTGAAAGGTTATGGGTGACTTGATGGGGAGAGTGAACTTTTAGACAAGAGAGTCGTGTGCTGTGACAGACGTCAGAGGAAACCACTCGAGCTGCGGGCGCTAAAGAAATACAAGTAGGGTAATGCAGAGAAGTGGGGAATTGTTTGGAGGTCCTGGGAGGCCTGTAAACTACATTCTGTAGACAAGAAAGAAGCCCCAGGGTTCCCAGGCAGAGGATGGGGGGCACTCCTCCGCGTGGAAGGATTAGGTAGCAGTGATGTAACGGGTGGACTTGAGGTGAGGGGAGCTGGAAACAGGAGAACCAGTTGACGAGTGACTGCAATTGTACAGAGATGCAGGTCTAGGTGATGCTTAGGGCAGCTAGGGAGGTTTCAAAAAGGAGCAGACGTAATTCACGGACCACTTAGAACAAATTTCAATGAAGGGAAAGGAGACAGACTCAATATTCTTATTGATAAGCCATTAACCAGTAATAAAGAGGGGAAGAGAATCGGATTAGGGATGCTTTCGAGGGACGTACACATGAGTTTCAGATTTTTTTCTGGTTTCATTTTAAATGATCTGCAATTTATAACAAAGCAGAAACAAGGAATTAAAAGTGACCATAAAGCATAATGATAGCTTCTAAGAAATAACCACTGGTTTTACCATTTCTAATACATTCATTATTAAATATTGTATAATTGTTAGTGGCAGACATAATTTTCTATGTAGGAACTAACACAACAGTTGACAGCTAGAAGGGACCGAATAAACTTGTGTTGTATAAATAAATTTTCTCTGTAGAAATTTAAATCATACATATATATAATCTCATAATATTCCATAATATCTGTTTACTATAATTTTTAGCTATTTATTCTTGGAGATTTTAAGTTATTTGTAATTTTCATTATCATAATATGATAAATATTTTACAGAGAAAAGTTTCATTTTTCTATGATGGTTTGTTTAGTAGAAATTAAAATTTGTTGGGGACATGTTTCAGAGCCTCAGCCTTTAGACGGCTATCCAGATGGAGTGGTCTTGCAGGCAGTAAGGAACACTGAAATACTGAATCTACATTGCACGTTCCTAATCTTCCCGTCTCTATCATTATTATTATTTTTTTTTGGAGAAAGCTCAGGAAGCCTGGAAATGGCCAGTGACTTAGACCAACATGTAAGATAGAGACAGGAATGCAATGACCCTTGGAGAAGGGCTTCCGGGGGTGTGAGAAGTCGGGGCTGCTGGGGAGTAGATGAGGGGGACGTTTGCATGGGTGCAGCCCCAAGAAAGGTGTGCAGGGTGCCATTACCTCCTCAACAAAAACGCTGAACATTTTTGTTTCCTTTCCCTCTGAGGACAAGGTCAGGGCTGGCAGCACCGATCTGGGCTTGCTGGGCTGTAAATCTGGGTCAGAGCCTGAGGCTGGGTGATACCGCTCACCAAGAAGGTGCAGACGAAGAAAAGGTAACTCCCGGGGGAGACCGTAGTGGCAACAGGGAATGACCAGGTGGTGCAGAAGCCCAAGAGAGAAGGTCATCGGAGTAAAGCATTTCCAGGGTCAAAATATTTACCGACAAGATATTTTCCCCAAAGACTTTTAAAAATACTATTAGATGCCTTCATTTCCGAAAGGGTGCGTCCAAGGCATCCTTCAGTCCCCGCTCTCCCTTGCTCCTGGATATCCTTCGATATGAAAGGTCAAGGTCCACTGCAGGAAGCTCATCTTTGCGAGCAAGAGGGCGCACATGGGGGCGGGGTCCGTGGAAGCAAGGTGAGCAGGACGGAAGCTGCAGCACCTTGTAGAGGAGCCAGTGCAGGCTGCACGCTCTCTTGTCAGCTTCAGTCTCGAGTGAGCAGTGAGCTCACTGCCGCTCTAGACAGTATTTCCTGTTGCCAAGGCGTGAAGGAGCTAATTGTGTTTTAAATAGATCACCTTACAAAGAATTTTCTCTCGCCATGTGAAAAGAGCTGTGATTTATTAATTTTCCTTTCTATTATTTGCTATAGACTTTCTCTAGCATCTTCTTCATAAATCACTGCTCTATTGAAACCAATCCTGAAATCACAGTGTAATTAGTGTAGATTGCAGGACATGTGTGAAATAAAACATATCTCAGCAGCACCCTTTCAGGAGGCAGTGGAAGGGGCCCTTCACTGAGGATTCCCAGGATAGCATCTCTCACCTTGGCAGACAGTCCAACATAAAAGGTGACACAACTCGGGGGTAGGCACTTAAAAAAGATTGCCGGGAGATGCTACAAAGAACTAAATTAGTAAAGGAAACTTAATTATCTTGTCTCCAGCCTTCCTCTGGTCAGTATCCCAATTGAACGGAGACAAAACTCAGCATTTTTATAAAGGTACTACTTCAGACTTACAATGATTCTTTTCTCAACCATCTATCTAGAAATGCCCTTGCCATGTTTGTTTCTTTTCTTCAGATTTAGAAAGAGCATTAAACCCGATTCATTAAAGTATAAATATCGACACTCTCCTCTTTTTTTTAAAGCAGCCAATTTTGACAGCTTTCCAACTTAAAAATGGGACCAGAGAAATTTTTAAAGAAATAAACTGTGTAGTATGAGCCACTCGCTTAGATACATATCAAAATACTGTAGAATGTTCTGTCATGCTGCCTCTTTTTATTCATACACAAACACACCCCACATGTATGTCATAATAAAGACAGGAGAGAACATTCTTTAAGCCACAGGTGTCAGTGTTAACAAGGTACAGAAAGTGTGATTCAAGTCATTTCAGGAGCACCCACATTTGTGAGAAGGATGATGAAAGAGGAGGAAGCCCATTTTCTTTGAGATTATCTACCTGCTTTTTTATAGTATTTTCAAGTTGTCTTAAATGGCATTTAAATGGGAAGAGAAGAGATCCATCAGAATTGACATTTTACTTCTGTTTGGTCTGTTTTCCATGACCTCTTTGCTCAACGTGGAATTAAAGTTAGTAGAATCCTAAATTTTTAACCATGTTGCTTTTAACCTAAAGAAAAGCAAAGTCAATTTTTTGGGCAATTATCAATAGCAGCCTCTTCTTTCCACTTGAGTTTGGCGATGTACTCACGGTAACAGGTGTAGGTGGGAAGATTGAGCGTACCTTTTATGTTGGTGGCCAGCCCTGTAAGGAAGGGTCCAGGTGAGCACAGGGGTCCTGGTGGACTTGGTCCAGGCTGGGAAACTTCGGGGAGTTCGTTTTCATCCATCTTCCTCTGAGTTATAGGACCAGGACAGCATGCTTTCCATCTCTTGCCATTCCACTTACTTTTTTTTTTTTTTTACTGTTAGTTATTCAAATGTGTGATTTTTAATTCCTAAGTTATAATGGAACCATGACCATCAATGTGAAAAGACCCAGTGATGATGGAGCAAAGAGAAGAAAAGAAGTTAAGTCCTGGAGAACCAGAGCCAACTTAACAATGGAAAGGCTACAGTGGGGATGGAAGCATTGATTACTTTCGGAAAAGTATAAATTTCAACGGTGAGAAGAATGTTTTTAAAGAAGACTACCACTGAACCCCTTAATCTTTCGTTTCTAAGCCTTACGTTGCTTCTGAAATCTGATAATCCACTTTTTTTTCAAAATTTCACATTTAAAAAACTCTTTTTGGCTGTGCCACGTGGCATGTGGTCTTAGTTTCCTGACCAGGGATAGAACCGGGGCCCCCTGCATTGGAATCACAGAGTCTTAACCACTGGACCACCAGGGAAGTCCCTGATAATTCCCTTTTTAATTGTCATGTATTTGAGACAGTTTGTAAAGGCTATTACATAAAATAACCCTGAAGATTCTATGTGTGCATGTACATATATATATATATAAAATATTTCTCCAGTTTTCTTATACTCTGAAAATCACGCTGTGTTTTGAGGAGAAAACACGATAGCATGGTGGTAAAAATCAAAAAAGAAAAAATACAGCAAAACATGTTTTCCAGTAACACGTGTATGGAGTCCCTTTTGCACAGCTTGGTGCAACGGTGCCGATTTAGTTTCAGCTAAAAAGATGTGGAGACAGATACAAACCCTTGTTGCTGTTCTATAGACTCATTCTGTCCTGTTAGCCTCCGTGTGTGTACTTGTATGTCTCACACACACACACACAAACCACACAAGCCCACACACGGGTACCGATCGCCGAGGCAGCTCTCTGCCGATCTTCCCGCGGAGTATTTCTCTGTCTGCAGACCTAGCTATATGCCGTATCATGACTAGCTCAGGGGGAATCATTCGAACCAATGCAATTTACTCAATATTGGTCAGTTTGACTCCTGACCCTGGTCCCTCGGCAGCGTATCCTTGGCAACCGTGTGTGAAGTTGGGATGTGCTCATTGGTCTCATCTGTGACAGCTTGCTAAAGGCTGCTCGACATAGCCTGGTCTTTTCACAGAAAATTAGAAATCCGATAATATACGATATTCTGATCAGATTGGTATTTACACCAGGAAAGTCACAGCCGTGGGTGTGTGCTGTCCACACCCTCCGGTTAGTTTCTTGCATAGGTCGTGTCATGGGATGGGAGTTATTTTCTTTGTTGTTTTATTTTGGGGGGAGGGGAAGGAGTTAGAGAATGTTTTATCACCTGTTTGTGAGATCACGTCATCAGAAATGGATGAGCTGATCCACAAATATTGGCAAAAGAAACCAGAAAATTTTGTGGAAAATACCTCTCAGAAAATGTCATAGGATGTTTTCATTTCTGTGTTTTAAGGAAGCATAATTACAGCAAAGGCACACTATGTCTCTGTGTATAACCAAGAAACTGCAAAAGTGGGCAATCTATAAAGACAGGACGTCATGCCGGAGTCGCCCAGAAAATTCTGAAAATACCACTTATGTAGGGGCTCTTACTGCCAAATAACAACTCGAACTCAGTGGAATCTATTTGTCGCTGTAACACATTTCCTAGCAAACTGTGGGGGGATTTGGGATGACGAATTATTATAAATGAACAGCCTGATCTGCAAGTACGGAAAATGACTCATTGTCTCACACGTATTCCCCAAGTTTCGTGTGAAAGAAACCTCACTTAGCTGGCGTTGGAAAAATTATTTTAATTTTATGCGTGATTTCCTTTTTTGGTATTTAGAAATAATGGGTGTTCCTTTTCAGGTACAAGTAAATAACACTGAAGAGTACCTCCGGAGTCCTGATAAACAAAGTAACATGTGATTCCAGAGCCAGAAGCCCAGATCATGGTGACAAACACAGCCCAGTGATGTATCCCCAGGTGAAAATTCCAAAGTCGAGAGGGAAACCCAGCAGGAGACAGAGGAGGGAAGGTGGCCAAGCCTTCTGCACCTGCCGACTCAACGTTCCTGGGAAAGGTTTCTAGAGCAAAGAATTGTACGATCCTTCACGCTTCCCCGCGAGGATGATGCTGGGGAGGATGCCCGCCATGACCACAGGATCCTGGAAGTGTGAGTGATGGTGATTTGGGAGGACTTCTTCTGCATCTATAAAACCTAGTTAATACTTAACTATTGGGAAGGCATATAATTTTGATCCTCTGCTGAAGGACAGACAGTGCTTTCCTGAATTTGGTTAGTGTGTGCACTTTGGGTTACGGCTGATGTATGCAAAAGTCTGTATTATGAAGTTAGGATGTCCTTGTTGGGCCAAGTCTTGAAGAGTTAAGGGTGTGCCCAGAACCGGCACGCTGAATGTCACCTTGGTCACTTTCACCTCGTGCCATTCCACACTGTCATGCTCAGCTTCCTTCATCCTGACCAATTTATTGCTTCTACCTGCAGATAAAGAACTGTGGCAGCACAGGGCTGTGCAGTGGGGTTTCATGGAGACTCTGCTGTCAGCGTGGGAACAGGGTACCACGGGGCCAGGGTGCAGGCGGGCTCCCTGGCCATCCCCACTTCCCGGGCTGGGTGGCTGCCCGTCTGCTGGGCGCACTCCCTGGAGTCCCCGGCTCCTCTAGCCCTCTGCGCGTGCTGCCTCAACCACACAGCCTGGCTTCCGCCCCCCCATCTTCCTTCCTTCAGGTGCTGTGCTCCCCAGCCAGGGACGCTGCTCCCCCAGCTGGGCCCTGTGTCCCCCTCCCTTTTTCAGCTCTGTGCTCCAAAGTCACGTCTGCAGGGAAGGCGTCCCGGACTCAGGACTCCCAGCCACACCCCAGAGCCTACTCCCTGTGACGTGGGCACGGCACACGTCATCCAAATCCCCTGCACCTGCTGATGTCAGCTCTTCACTGCCAGGCAGCAATGCGCTACACCGTGGGCTCACCGTCAGTCTGAACTTGTCGGGAAACTCCCACAATATAGCAGGAAATAGGTGCTCATTAAGTCACCAGATGGAGTGCAAGGCACGGCCTCTCCTCCCCACCCTCTCCCCCTCTTCCCTTACCGGTTCCTGCCGCATGAGTCTCTGTTTTGTAAGGACCCCTCCTCACCAGGCACACTGGCCAAGAGGCTCCTTAGGGCTGCTCTCGGGGGCCCTTTGCCTATTTCCATATTCGGTTGTTTAAGGTGTCACCTCTGTGTTTCTTTCTCTCTTTTTTTAGTTGAAGTATAGTTGATTTACAATGCTGTGTCCATTACTGCTGTACAGCAAAGTGATTCAGTTCTACACATGTGTGTGTTCTTTTCTTCGTATTCTTCTCCATGACGGTTTATCCCATTGAATATAGTTCCCTGTGCTATACAGTAGGACCTTGTTGTTTATCCATCCTCTATATACTAGTTTACATCTGCTATCCCCAAAGCCCCAGGCCTTCCCTCCCTCACCCCCACTTGGCAACCACAAGTCTGTTCACTACGTCTGTGAGTCTCTTTCTGTTTCGTAGATACGTTGATTTCTGCCGTATTTTATTGTTTATTTATTTATTTTGTGGTACGCAGGCCTCTCACTGTTGTGGCCTCTCCCGTTGCGGAGCACAGGCTCCGGACGCACAGGCTCAGTGGCCATGGCTCACGGGCCCAGCCGCTCTGCGGCATGTGGGATCTTCCCTGGATCGGGGCACGAACCCGCGTCCCCTGCATCGGCAGGGGGACTCTCAACCACTGCGCCACCAGGGAAGCCCTGTCGTATTTTAGATTCCACCTATAAGTGGTACCATATGGTATCTGTCTTTTTCTGTCTGACTTACTTCGCTTAGTACGATAATCTCTAGTTAGAGCTCCTGAGAGGGAGTGACATTGCATGGCTGTCTGGGAGGTTTGGGGCGTGGTCCCCTGGCTGCTTCTCCTGTGGAGGCCTGGGGAGGGGCGGAGTCTCTGGGTGCACCAAGGTCACTAGGGTCGCGAAGGCTGGTCCAGGGAGTGGCGGGGCTACAAACTCCTACACCTGGACTAGGGGGTGGCCAGTCAGTCCTGGAAAGTCTCGAGCTATTTTAAAAACACAGTCACTGGGCTTCGCTGGTGGCGCAGTGGTTGAGAGTCTGCCTGCCGATGCAGGGGACGTGCGTTCGTGCCCTGGTCCGGGAAGATCCCACATGCCGCGGAGCGGCTGGGCCCGTGAGCCATGGCCGCTGAGCCTTAATGTCTGGAGCCTGTGCTCCACAACGAGAGAGGCCACAGCAGTGCAGAGGCCCGCGTACAGCAAAAACAAACAAACAAAACGCAGTCACTGTTTGTTTACGATTAAAATAAAGCATATATGTAACTTTCGTAATAAATAAATAAATATATGCAAATATATAAAATGAGAACTTTTTAAACAAAAACAGTTTTCCATGAGTTATATTATGTACGTTATGCCTCTTTTGTGGCTCCGTTCTTCTAGCCATATAGATAACTGTTATCAGGATTCAGTAACTAAACAACATCTATGGGTTGGAACTTCTAACATAAATAAGATCATGAAAGTTACAGGGATGGAAAACACAACCTTTGCCTTCAGGGACCTGATAGTTTTACTATAAATTTTACTATAAATTTCACCCCCTCGTTATTTTATTACTCTTATACCCAGTGAGAATAAAAAATTCTCTCTAAAAATCTTACGATGTTCATAGATTTCTGTGGTTGAAACAAATTTCACGTTTAAAAAAACAAGTATGTATTTTTGGAAGGATCAAGTTACTTTGAAAGCTTTTAAACGAAGGGCACATTAAGTCACACCTCTCCCATTCTGTCCTTTCTACATAGTCACCAAAAAACAACAAAATTTCTTTGCATCCATAAGGTTACAGAAATTATCTGTAAAATCGTACTTTTAGAGAAACCGGCATGTGCGCATTTGCTTCTAGGGAGTGGGTTTTACAGGAGAAAATGGCCTGGAACTCAGCCCGGCTGTCCCCACCTTGTCACTGGTCAAGGAACCATAACGACCTCTGTGAACGTTCAGTTACTGGAAAGACAAGAGTTGGAGTGTGTAGTGCGTTATGTCAGGACAGGACGTTCTGCATCTTCTAGAGCAGAGGTGGTCAAGATGTATCTAGGAGCAAAGCTCACGCTTGGAATAGGATTTGATGTGTAAAACAGCCAGGTAGCACCCATTCTGGGTGGTCCCTGAGACCCCTGGCCGTGAGCCCAGCTCAGGGGACAGGCACCGCTGAATTCCCTCTCCCCATTTCACTGCCCAGAAGTCTCCAGTGGCAAAGGGCTAAGTTCAACCTAAATGGAGATAATGAACAAATCAGGACCACGAGTCGGTTCTCCCGGCCCTGATCCAGGAGGCTTCTTCTTGCTACGGAACTGACCTACACGTTTTCCTGTTCAGAGAAAACTGATCATATTGAGAATATAATGCTCTCCATCTTGGCTTGAAATCAAGCAAGAGTTTTTGATTCTAGAATCCAAACAGAGTCTACATTTCAAATGGCCCCAGACTTTAAAATATTCCTTTGATACGTTTAAAATACAGTCTTTTAAAAAATTGCTTATTTTCCATTTTATACCTGAGTTTGAGACAACTTCATGATTTTGATCTAGTGCAAATTATATTTTTTTCTATTACTATTTTCTTCTTATTGCTGAAACTGCTCATTTCCCCCCCCCAATAGATTATTTATAATTTTTTTTCATTATGTGGAGGTGGTGGGTTGTCCTGATTAATTGTGAAGGCTTTTGAGTGTCACAGGGTGAGGTTGAAATCTCTGTCCTGTCCTGAGAAATCTCAGGCAGTTATATCACTGCCTCTTCTCTCTCCTCTCTGTGTAGGTTCTTACCCACTTCCTTCACTTGTGAACGACAAATGTTATGCAGAATACAATGAAAATTAGTTTTTGTAATAATACACCTCGTGTAATTTTAACGTATGAGTATTTTTTATTTAGTGCTTGTAATTATTTTATCTGGGAAGCTTTCCTCCATATTTACATTTCGTAACATCTTTGTTTTTGTTTTCATTATTCAAATTTTATTATTAAAATATTAATTATTTTCAATAATTAATATTTTATTATTAAATGATTATTTTAAATGTACCTTGGAATTTTATTATTAAAATGTGCCTTTTTTGAAATAAAGATGCCAACCTTAATGACGTCTTGTAATGAAAATACTAACTAAATATCACATTCGTTTTTACCAGTCAGTCAAACACATCAAGTGTTTATGGTCGAGAACCAAATTGTGTGATTTGGGGAAAGAAATGCTCTTTCACACTATTCAGAGGCAATTTGCTAAATCATACTTATCATCACAAGCTGAAGTTTTTATTTTCTGAATTCATTCCCAGGGAATAAATGAACCCATATCTTAAGAGGATAGAAATTCTGTGATGTTAAAGTGGTTTGATCATGCATTTGGGATGGAATGAATTTTTCTTCCAGGTGCTCACTTAGATCTGCCTTTGTGATGTTCCCTGTCTCGCTGGCGTGGGCCAGCAGGGCAGGAAAGGCCAAGGGTCCCCCCTGCCTGGGATGCTCTGGGGTGAGCAGATGAGGGGGGATGCTTACAAAACTAAGGGCACAGCTGGCCAGAGTGGGGAGAGCCCTACGCTGTGTTCCTTCTGGGATGAAAAACCTACAGCAAACAGACACAAGGCTCCTCTGATAGCACACATTCAAAAGGAAGCACCTTTGTCCTTTAAGATTAAAATCACCTCTATAAAACAGCAATGACTTTGGGTTATTTTAGCCATTTTGAAGTGTAGCTGGCCATTACAGGAGAGTATGCTCTCTGGACAGTGGTGTCTTCACCCAGCTGAGACATTCCACACGGTCAAGCCAGCGGCTCCACAGAGCTCTTACTCCTCAGCCACCTTCATCCCTTGGTTTCACATCATTTGTGCACCTGTCCAGCTCTTCCCCCCTTTATATGCAGACTCCTTTGTGGCTAACATCTAACCTTTTCCATTTCTGAACACTGAAAACACCTGACAGTGCTTTAAAAATTAAAAAAAAAAACACTTAATAAATGTGTTAAAATAATCATTCATAAAAATATGTAAGTCAGAATATGGGGTGTTGAAGTTCATGATGAAATAATCATTAACCTTTTGAGAAACATAAGTTCACGTATGAACATTTGAAGACACAGGTAATTTTTATTATGGGCTTAAAATATTTCTAAGGTACACATTCTAGTTTTCAAAAGCTTATGATACATTTAGTTAAATTCCTATCTGGGGGTTTAATCATTTTAGGTGTCCTATCGTTTTGTGTGCCCTGATACCATTCATAGAGATGGGAATTAATACACAAACACGTGATTTATTAAGATACTCCAATCCCTTCTCATCATGGGAAATAAAGGGTGTTCAAAGATAATACAATTAAATTAATAAACAGAGTATTTGCAACGGAAAATGGAGTTTTCTCTTTGTGTTTGCCATCCGTCTTCTTGTTGCTACAGAAAACACTCCTTCAGAGCCCAGGAGTGACGTATCTCTGGGTCCTGAGCTCAGACGCCCTGAATGCAGATAGGGACGTGATGAGGCGGCAGGGCTGAGCCTGGGAGCCTGGGAGCAGCTCCGACGTCGGAGCTCTAGCAGACGGTGGCTGTGTGAGAAGGAATCCACCACTGCCAGATCTGCAAAATTTTCAAGAAAAGGTGATGACATTCATAAGTCCATATAAGAAAATGACATCCATAAGTCCATATAAGAATACCCCAATTTTTAAGTGTTAACTGATTTTTTTAAACTTTATGTAGGCCAAACAAAACCCTCCTTGTGTGGGTATAAAGACTCCTGATATATTGTATAAACGTTGGTCAGAACTTGCCATTTCCAGCAGTCAAAGCAGTGCTTGGGCCAGGGTCTCCATCACTTCCAATTTATTCCTTAAAATGGGAAGTAGCTGCAAGTTGCCGTGGCCACAGGCAAACCTCTCTGCCATAACACGCAGAAGATGGGCATCCTCGTTTGAGATGTTGACTCATTTTTGAAGGATAATGACGGCAATCACAACATTGTGCATTCGGTTTTAAATGTAAAGAAAAAAGCAGAATATAGAAAAGGACTGAGCCTGAGGCAGTTGCAGAGAGAGAGGCTTATTGCGGAATGAGGAAGCCAGCAGTGCCCTTCATCCTGGACCCGGTGTATGTACGAGAACAGAAGCTCAGTGACAGAGGCCCCGCCTGCCTTTGAGATAAGTCAGGGCTTCACAGGCCAGGAGGTTACTCATCATGTGTTATTCATACATGAACTTACATAGGATAGTACCTACATTACCCCAGAATCTGTGTGTGTGTGTGTTTCATTGTATCTTCTTGATAACCTCATCAAGTACCTGGAAATAAGATGCCTCTTAACTTATACATGCAACTGTATACAAAATAGGTCAACAACAAGAACCTACTGTACAGCACAGGAAACTCTACTCAATATCTTGTAGTAACCTATAATGGAAAAAGAATCTGAAAAAGAATATCTATCTATCTATCTATCTATCTATCTATCTATCTATCTACCTATCTATCTATCTATATCTGAATCTTTGCTATACACCTGAAACTAGCACAACATTGTAAATTAACTATGCTTTAATAAAAAAAGAAGAAACTCCTGATGCTTTGCTCAGTACACAGTCTCCTTGCAACCCTGTTTTCTTAATATTTTAGTTATTACAAGAAGAAATATCTGGTCCTTTTCTGTGGTTTCAAATTCATTAAACTAAAAGAATTTAGTATTCAACTTTTATAAATTATTAACTATTTTTATTTCATCCAACTGATTTCTAGAAATCTGATCTAACTAAAAAGTGTTCAAATTCATTTTTTATATATCTGAAGTTGGTAAGGTGCTTTCTAGTCTCATGGCCTCAATTACATTTTGTAAATAGATGACAAAAAGTATATATAACCATTATTGGGATAATACAGCCCATCATTATATTGTGTATTTTAATATAGAATATTAGAATAGAACTTCTATGGCTATTAAACACATTTCATATGTATTTATGACTGGGTAGAATTTTAAATACTTGGATCTTTTATAAATCTTTCTAAAATTAAATGCGTATATATGTATTTACAAGCATATTTATATATATGCAAATATAGCATATATATAATTTTTATGATACACACGGAGTTGAAAGCAAGCCTGAAAGCCCGTAACAAATACAATATTTTTGTGTTATTTTAGCTCAAAAGAAATACCAACAGGCCGCTAGTTCAGCTGATGCTTTGTGCAGTACTGTCCAAATGAATTCACAATAAAATAAGATTGCTTTTAACAATTCGAACTTGTCTAAGAAGATTGAGCTGGGAAGATTGCCATTTCATCAACACACGCACATTTTCTCTGCCGGCCATCCAGACACACACACAAAAACAAACTTGTAATTAGCAGGTACTTTATCAAGCACTCTCTCCATCCTTCATTAAACGACAGAAAATTGCTCTCTGCCGGGATCGTCAATGCAGCCAGCCCTCCCAGAAGCCCATTTGTTTCACATGCGAGCGCCGAATATTGCAGGATTTGCAGATTTCACGTGACAGATCACATCCAAGTTTGCGTGGCTCTCGAAGTTGTGTTTTGTTTTGGCGTCTCTGGGGTTTTGCTTTGCATGATTTTACTCGGGAGGGGACCTTCCTTCTGTGACAGAAGATGAGCCTGTGTTTCTCGGCAGCCTCTTCAGATTCTGGCGCCCACGGTTGCCCATGATCTTCCTCCTGAAAAGTGTAGTTAAAAGACCTTTTGCCCCTGAAAACCATCTCGAAGCAAGGTCTAATATACGTGGCTAGTTGAGACTAAAAGCACAAGCAGAGTGAGAAATGGGTTCTTTCCCTTCCGCCTTTCTGTTCTTCATTAAATCATATTGAGTTTGTCATCTTTTTTAATTGCACTGACCCATAAGGGTGGTGAAAGGATTTTTTTTTTTTCAGTGAGTTGAAAACTTAACAATTTGACCCCCTTTCTGGAGGTTTTCAGACAAGAAGGAACTTAGAAATCACAGCAACAGTGTGGCTTTGTCAGGGCGGCGCTTGGACGTACAGCTTTACAATCAATGTGGCTTATTGAGCTTGGCTGCAGTGTTACACGTAGGGTATAAGCTGGTTGGAGCGGTCATTATTTATTCCTACCCAGAGATTAACCACCCCGTGGAATTGTTGAAATTCTATCGCAGAGGTGAAGGAATAGAAGCCACGTTAATGGGGGGGAAGGGGAGGGGTTGTAAATGACACAAGAAGATGGCTTTCAAGAGGAACATCGCACAGCTCACGGCAACATTCACATCTGCTCTGAATTTCCACCCAAACAAATCCAGAGGCCTTTCAAGTTTGGGGACCGAGCCCGCAGCAGGCCACACCCTTTCACTGCCATTGACATAACAGAGGATCATTATTTTCTAATGCACCTATTATTCATTCTTTTTAGTGTGCCGCGTCCGTGTCTGTTTGGGGGCTGTGACATAAACGTGGGCGAGCATCGCTTTAGCTATCCACCACTTTGTGATTTTTGTTGATGCTTTTTGCGACCTAAACAGACTACTTTCTCCGTAGGAAAAGCTTAGGGCTCTTGTTCAGATATGATTTACGATGCTACATTAACCCTTCATTGACCTAGAAATGCCCTAATATTAAAACAGTTTGACACATAGAAAATCAAAAGCCCTTTTATTGAAAGTGTTATTGTCCGCATCATAAGTTTCTTCAATGTGGTACCGCAGACACACCATCAATTTCCTACTACTATTGAGCACGTATTGAAAAACTAATGGACAGAATCCTTTGTCATTTCTGTCCCAGTGACCAGCAAATAGCTCAGAGAGAGCCTGAGCCTTCACATCACTTCAGGCGCTTCTAAATGACACTGTCAAGATAACACGTTAGCAGTTTGAGGAAAAAAAAAGACTTATTGGAGGTTGTGGGGATGAATCACAAAGGCCCCTTTGTTTACTCACATACTTGGGAAGTTGTGACTTTGCTCTTCTTAATTTCTTGCCCTGGAGTCCACGTGGGTGAAATAGGAGGTGGAAACCAGAGCTTTACAAAGTATTTGCTGGCTTCTGCATATACAGTCTTTTGAGCTCAAATGGGAATATTTTTAGGAACTGAAGTGACTTTTTCCTTTTAACTTTTCAATGTTGACGTACACCTACATATTTCAATAACTCTGACATGCTGATAGACATCTCCGATTTTGTTAGAATGGATTGTTGATGAATGTGTTAGTCACGGCACACAAGATTGTCTCTACAGGGAATGTTACAGAAAGGAACCAGCCCCTGAAAAGGCGTGGCATTTGAAATGATGCTCTTACGTCCCACACGATGTTCACGCGGGCGCTCATGCAGAGACGTGCGTGTGGGAGAGCAAAAGCGCATCACTGTGCCGGTGCCCTGTTTCGTGTTCCTTTCTTGAGATTTCCCCGAGCCTGTGCCTTCAGAAGGCGCCACTCTGGAATGAGTCGTTTGTCCAGTCCTGGACGGCAGAGCTCAGCTGTGCGAGTCTGACCCTGGTGTCTGGGCGAGACCGTCAAGTCTGTGTCCCGACGGGCGGCTGGCCTGTCCCCGTGAAATCCTGCAGCAGCTTCTCAACGCCACACCCCCGGCAAGGCCAACCTTGTCTTCAGGACCAAAGTGCTTCTGGAACCGTCCCTCAAGTCCCGTGTTTTAGAGGTGTTTTTTCTTTTATTACTAATGTCCCTGACGATCCTCTGGACTCTGCTGGAAGAAGATGAAGACGCCTCTTCCCGCCTGCCTCTGGCGGGTCCCACACGCAGCCCCGCTCGGCTCTCCTGCTGTTACCATGACCTCCCTCTGCCAGCTTTCCGGACAACAAAGCAAAAGCCATCGTAATGTCCTTACTAGATAAGGATGTCCCCAACTTCAGAGTAATTATTATCTCTGGGCAGAGGGTGCAGGATATCAAGGGGGAACATGATTTAAATATACCTGTAACATTTTACTGAACAATAATACAAAAACATAACCGGAGTGAATATGCAAAGTTTATGTTTCATAATGGCTAATGTCACCTAGAGTGTCCCAGTACGAACTCCCTCCTCCAGTGTCAAAGTGGAATTTTAATTAAATGTGTTTGGTAGGTACAGGGTAACTCGTATTATTGCCTTTACTTTTTCACAGCAGTAAAAATCGCTTTTAAAATTTCAGAAGGAGAATCTTAGCTTTTCAAGACACCTTTCAAATGTGCCAAGGGACACACATCGAAGCCCGTTTCCCAGCACTTCCTGGAAGGAGCCTCTTATTTCCTGGCGCTACAGACACCATCCCACCTGATGGCGTATTTCTGGACTGTTATCCAGCGGTGCCCAGCCCAAGTGACCTGATCTTTGTTAATGTTGCCCAAGGCCAGGGCTGCGCCATGTGACTCCTGCAGGGGAGAGAGTCAGGACAGTCACGTGATGAAGGTCACCTACACCTTCCTGCTTCTTTCGAGTCAGAGCCACTTGGCTTCCAGTGGTGGGGAAGAAGCCCTCTGACTGCCCAGCTTAGCAGTGGAATGAACTGGTGAGATGCCCTCACACACAGTGGGCGGGAGGTGGATGGGTCCTAAAAGGAGCAAGAAACGAGGGGAGGGGGGATTATCCCCCAGGCCGGGGGTACCTCCTTTAAACCCATCACATTCGCAAAGAAGAATAACAGACTTCTTAGCATGAAATAAACATTGGACAAATCGGTTGAAGCCCAGAGGACACCAGGACAGCAGAGGATAGACAGAGAGCGTGAGAGGAAACATGGGTGTGAAAACAGAACTCTGAGCACATGTGTGGACAAACTGGGGGGCCCCCCGCAGGGTGGCCAAAGCGTGTCTTTCTCTCACCAGTTTCACAACCTACAGGCCTGTGTGTCTCTGCCTGGTCGCATAGGATATGCAAATGTAAAGGGTGAAAGAGCACTTCAAGACCTCAGGCATGAAATTTAAAATGGAATCCTGTCAAATCATAGGAACTCAAGTGTAATTCTTATTGTGTCGATGACAGCAGGCTAATTAGTAATCCTAGCGAGAGGCACCCTTCACCCCTAAGGTCACAAGCCAGTGTCCTACCCTGTGTTTATTAGCTTAACACAAAGGGTCATTATGGTAATCCCCCCTCCCTGGGCCCTTTCTTTCTTTCTTTTTTTTTTTTTTTGGTCTCAGTTTGATTCTGGGTAAAATAAAGCTTTGTGAATAACGTGTATGGAATTGTTTCCCATTATAATACAGCTTTCACAATCTTTTAATTAGTATTTAGAATGCCTTTGGAAGTATCGGCACATGAAAATTACTAAGGTGGTATTTGGTAAAATCCTGCAGATCTCTCTTCTCTTTCTAGTCTCCTGTTTGGAAGAGAGACAGAGAGAAAGTCAGAGCAACCAGGATCAAGCACATTCTTAATTTCCCAGTTATGGTTTCTGTTCAAAAATTAGTCTCCAAGTCTAATTACTTCTCTGTGTATCTTCTGGCTAAACTTATTTTTTTTTTTTGTACTGTACCAACCACCTATTTGACAACGGCTAAGTATTTCACTGAGCTCTTGCAATATTGAAAGAATCTATATTCTGAGAATTTGAAAACATGTCAGCCTACCTAAATTACATATTGATCAGGTTTAATTGCATGCCACCCATCAGTATTAGGTTTGAAAATTCATAAAAGAGAAATAATGTACTCTTTGTGGATGATTACTTCTGGGGCATTTAAATGAATTCCATCACTTAACCTGGGCTGCGACAGATTATTGAGTCTTTTGCCATCCAGCCATTCAAAGACCAGTGCGGTAGAGCAGCTGTTTTCCAACTATCAGAGACCAGCAGAGTGCAAACAATATAAATTTATATAGATTTTCTTTTAAGGAGAATAGCAAAGTAAAACATTAAAATTAAACATTCATTTTTCGGTTGCTTCTTCATTGTCTCTCTATAGAAGCATTCATTTTTTATTCTGTTTGGATCTCAGGAACCCTTTTATTTCAAGTAGTAATTCACATCTTAATAAATATACAGTCATCAAAGAGATAAGCAATGATAAACAATTTGCATCTTGGTTTTATTTGTTAAGGTTAATTTTTTATGCAAGTGTGTGAAAGAATTTTCCTGTTGATTCTTTAGTGGACAAACCATTTAATTTTCATTAAAAAAAAAAAACCCAAAAACAAAAAACAAGAAAAAAACTCCAAAGTTTTGTACTGTCATTGGTGAACACTCTTTAAAAGCTATCTTCTCGTGAAGGTCACATTGGCTAAGAAAATGAGTTCATCATTAGTTTTCAGGATGTTCTTTACAGTTAGGAATTATGTTTGTTGGTATTGGTTTGTGTTTTGAGAAATTGTGCTTATGTATGTTTTTCTTTACAGATTATCAATACAGAGTAAAAAGAACCAGTTAAAATCATTGGGCTTTACTTGGATAATAGTTTAAGAGCTACATTTTATTTAGACACTTTCAGGTAATAAATATCTGTGAGCATAATTAACTGTCTTTATCCAGGACTAGTCCTGGAGATGCTGCTCTAGGGCCTTCAGTATTGTCTTTTAATGTTAACATTCAGTTTTTCCTTGAGAATTATTTGGGCCAGTGAAGTATGTTAACAGGATTCATTTTTAAACAGCAGGTTATTATACGTAGACACTGACCAGATGTATCTCTGTGTCTCACCCTTGGCACCGACAAAGCATCGTGTTTTATTGTTTATGAAGCAAAGGTAAGTCTATGCAAATGCACCCTGGACACATCTGACTTCATTGTTTACGTGGCTGAAATTACTGTTACGGGGGCAGAAAACAATGGTTCACAGGGGCCAAGGGGCACCGCTATATCCTGAGTCCTCGCTTAGGTCACAGTTGCATCAGGATCCTCCAGGAGAACCAGCCATCAATCTAAGACAACTCGGAGTGTGCTAATTTAGGGTATGGGGTGCTTCTAAGACTTGGTCGATGGCAAACCCCAGATCTCTCAGCTCGTACCTACAGCCCACGTTTCATCAGCATTTTATCCATGCGGTAGTGGGTGTGATGTGTGCTGTAGCCCTGCCATGTTCTTAAGGAGAAAATGAGGGGAGAAGAAGGCAAAGGACCACAGCCAAGCATCCCCTGAGAGAGGCAGCTTCCCACACACAGAGGCCATGTGACCATGCATTCAGATAAACCAGATTCATTGGAATTTCATCAATGTTTTATGAAGGATGATGGGTTTGCTCAGCTGATCTACTATTTACTATCTAATTAGTTATGTCGTGGTAGAACAAATCTGCCTAAATCACCCACTGGGCAAAGGACTTTCTTCCAAGGCTCTTTGGGAAATGAGGAAAAAGCTTATGGTCAGGGAACACTTTGAACTTTCTTTCTTTAGAAAACGTACATCCTTTTCCTGATGGGTTGTCGTTATGAGTCAAGGAAGAATTTGTGTTACTTTTGGCTATGCTAGAGTAGAGCACACCAAAAAGGGTTCATGGAAAGAAATTGTCTTAGAGTGAAACTAATTTTAGGAGGGGGACCCAAGTCAAACCAGCTTTGCAAGAAAGGCCGTTGTATCTGCTCAGGCGGCCAAGCTGCAGAACACTCAGAAGTAGAGGGCAGATGGTTAGATGCAGAGTGTGGAGTATTTCTGCCTTGTGCCCTTTTTTGGGGTTGGGGCTGGAGTGTGATGGAATAAAAACTAAAATTTGCCCAATTATGCGATCTTCTCTTTCCCGTGGAGAAAGTTGTTATGAGCCCCTTCCCCCAAGAGAACCTCATGGTTGGAAAGGAGAGAACAGTTCCATAAATGAACTACATGCTGTGTAGACAAAATAATGTAAGCCAGTGTGTGTCTGAGATTTTATAAGACAACTTTAAAGAAATGTGACCAAATACTGAAGAATCAGGGAAATGTTCATATTTGTCTCAACAGCTATCTATCATTAATTCTCCGTGCTTCTCCTCTTGCCCTTGGAGTTCTTGGTGCTGTGGAGTTTTGCAGTAACAATCCTCTTTATCTAGTGGATAAATCAATAACAAATCACTGATTCCTTAGTACCTGAGAAACCGTCTGCAAAAGTCCTAATGTGCTTTTCGGTGTACAAAATTAAAGTGTGTCCACAATAAATCATTCCCAACTGTTCTTTGATGAATCCTGAAACGGCCGACGCCTTAACACACTGTAAATATTTCTCTTCTTATGTGCCTGTCTTTGGTAAATGTCCTTCTCTCCTCACACCAGCCACAAAGACATGCTTAGGGTGAATCTCCAACCACTGCTTTATAATGGCTACACTGGGGAAATAATGCTAACAACACTTTAGCGTTAGGAATGGAGAAAAACAGAAAGAAATAGAACTAAAATATGTCATATAGCTAATTATTGAACTGGTATTTCATAATAACTACTCTTACTTGCTTGAAATGTCTATGATAGTTTCCATATGCCTGTTTTGGGTTGAACTGTGTTCCTCCAGAAAGGTATGTTGGAGGCCTGGCTCCCAATACTGTAGAATGTGACCTCATTTTGAGATAAGGTCTTTACAGAGGTAATCAAGTTAAAATGAGGTCACTGGGGTGGCCCCAATCAGGATGACTAGTGTCCTTATTAGAAGGGGAAATGTGGATAGAGACAGACAGGTACAGAGGGAAGATGGCGTGAAGAGGCTAAGCCAGGGAGAGAGGATGGAACAGACGCCCCACAGCCTCAGAGGGAATACATCCTGCTGACACTTGAACTGAGAATTCCAGCCTTCAGAGCTCTGGGAAAATACATTCTGTGGTTCAGGACACCCAGTTTGTACTCCTTTCTTCTGGCAGCCCTAGGAAACAAATACACTGCCCTGAATTAGCAAAATGTCCTGACGATTGTAAGTAAGTTATATGGCCCATATGAACATGTAAAATGTAAAATACTTGGGTAAATTCTGTTACCTGCAGACCCTGATGCTCTCTGAAGTTTTACCAAACCCAAGAGTTTCTGTTTTGACATATTATTCAATATAATAAAATATATACCGTTTTCTGATAGGAAAGGGCTGCTTGTATACAACAGAACTTTTAAAATACCAGAAATCATAAAGAAGAAAGCAAAATCACCACAACTATCAAGATCCAAGATATCTGAGGGCTTCTTTTTTGCGAAAACTTGCTGGTGTTTGATGGATATGAAGTTTTCTTAACCTGCTGTCAGAATACAACTTAAACTATTTTAATTTTTTAAATTTGTTTCGCTCATTCGCTCTGTACATTTTGTGTGTGTGTCTGTGTGCCCACACTCCGTTCCTCTCTTATCCCACTAATTTTCTTCATAGACCCACTGATCCTCCGTTACTTACGTGTATCATACGTGAGGGTCTGGGCTGATCGGCCTTGGTCTCTGGGTGCGTTTCCTGGGCTCTGATGAGAATTCCTACTGCTTTGCTGGGGTGCCATTAGGACAGCTCAGGAGAGAGGAGGGATGACTTCTCATTTTTTAGAATGAGCAGGTCTAAAACAACAGTCAACAAAGCAGAATGTACAGCTCCAGGAAGACAAAGGAGAAGGTCTCCAAGTATGTGAATTTCTGTTTAGAACCCAGACTCTTGCCGAGATGCCGGGGAGCAGGGCTGGGTCCTGAGGACGCAGGGTTCCTGCTGACCAGCTGGCCCTCTCATTTTGCCCTCGGGATCAGACAGCCTCAGGAGAGCTGTCTTGACTGTCATGGCCTGGCCCCTGGGACCCCCAGTGTGACCCACATCTCTGAGCCACACCCGCTGCGCGCACTGTGAGGGTGGAAACTGGCCAGAGCTTCTTTCAAGTCTGCATGTGACTCGAGCTTTGAGAACCATGTGTGGTGCAGACTGGGGGGGGGGACTAAAATGATTAACTTCAAACACTCTGGAATGGTGACGCTTCAATGGAGAAGTGAGAAAGCGAGTGCTTCGGTGAATTTGTTCAAATTTTCTATGGAAACTCTTCCAGAGAATACCAGTCTCTGTGCAGCCAATGGGAGAAACAGTTGAATGCAGGACATAGTAGCATTGATTCCTCTTTCTGAAGAAAGACAAAGAGCTCAGTCTTCTAAGTGATCTGGTTATGTTCCAGGCGCATTAGATGGAATGGAATCTGAATGCATTTGCATGCGAGTTAAACTTCTTCCTCACCATCCATTTGCATCTAAGCATCTTTGGCGATGGTTTTGGTAAGCAGGCGGCATCTGTTTGATGGTGTCCTTCCAGCCTCCAAGATAGCATCCTGTCCCTATGGGTGAGTACAATACCTGCTGGTGAACCTGGGATGCTTACGCATAGACTCTGTGCGTTAGTTCATTCTCGCTTGTGAATCTCCAAGACGAGATCCAGCGTGACGAGTGGCGTGTGACTCATGAGGAAGACGACTCTGGAACCCTAAGTATCTATAGATGTCTTTGGAAAATATAGGTATTTATTTCAAGGAGACAGGGCTGAAATTACTGAGACCAAACTATTTCTTGAGAATTGGTTTGAAGAACAGTAGTGATGGAAGAAGCAGTCAGGGGTCACCCTGGACCGATGAAAAGATGTTGTGGGAAACACGAGGGACCAAGGTCACAAAGAGAGAGAGACGGGTTAGCCCTCTGCTGCTGTGGAGCGTGTGCCTTGGTGTCATGCTGGTGAGAGATTCTGCCCGGATCTGCCCTTCCCTGTGCAGGTCCAGGAAGAGCCTGGCGCTTGGGCAGTTCTGGGAAATGTTTGATTCCATAATATTTGTTGAAATAAATGAAGAAACCAAACCGGGGATTTCTAAAGTTCATAGATGAATCTCAGCCCTTGACCCTATTCCTGGATGTTCAAATTCGTCCCAAGATGGGAGGGAGGAAACCATGGTGTGGGCAGAGCGTCTATCCAATAAGGGTGCATTTTGTTTGCAAGTTAAACAACTGTTCACCTAAACAGACTTTTTTTTATTGTTTTACATCCTTATTTTAGACCCTCGCCTAATCTCTCCCATGTCATCAGGAAAGCCCCCAGCTTTGGACTTTCCCCAAAGCTGAATTATCCAAAAGGGTTAACTTGTTATGAGCCCCGTACTTGCGGACACAGTTCTCTGCACGGTTGCTACCTGCCTGCTACATGTCACTCCTATTTACAGATTGTTGTAAATTTGTGAGTGTCGGTCTTGTCTTCTTTTTTTCTTTAATTTTTTTTTATTCATTTATTTTTGGCTGCATTGGGTCTTTGTTGCTGCATGTGGGCTTTCTCTAGTTGTGGCGGGTGGGGACCACTCTTCGTTGTGGTGCATGGGCTTCTAATTGCGGTGGCTTCTCTTGTTGTGGAGCATGGGGTCTAGGCACGCAGGCTTCAGTAGTTGTGCCTCGTGGGCTCAGTAGTTATGGCATGCAGGCTCTAGAGTGCAGGATCAGTAGTTGTGGCGCACGGGCTCATTTGCTCCGCGGCATGTGAGATCTTCCCGGGCCAGGGCTTGAACCTGTGTCCCCTGCCTTGGCAGGCAGATGCTTAACCACTGCGCCACCAGGGAAGCCTCAGTCTTGTCTTCTTAACCTACTTGTAATGTGGTGAGGTCTGGGAGGTGCAGATCTCAAGATCCTGCAGAATAAACATGTTGGCATACGTTAAGGCTTTGGCAAATGCCGAGAGGTTAGGGTTTCTGCAGAGGTGGCACCTTTGTAGTAAAAGACAGAAGTAGTGGGGATTCCAGATCCTCAGCATGACTTGGGAAGGCCGGTGTGTGAGGGGGGTGTTTTGGGGCAGCTCTCCTGGAGCCCCGCAGTGGCTGTTGTCAGGAGGACACTGAACCCAGTGCAGAATGGTTTTCATTGTAGCAGGAAGTACATTGCAATGCAAATGCAGTCCTGAGGCCTGTATCTGCTCACTTGGAAAAAAAAAAGTTTCGTACAAAGACTGTGCAATCATCCCCGAGGAGGCAGATGTATCACCGGAGGAAGGTATACGTACGGAACCGAGAGAGCCACTGCTTACAACACCAATGAGGCGCTTGCCGCCAGGGTGCCTCTGACGAGTGCTTTGCTCTGGACACCACACCACGTGGTGGTCCCAGTGCACACACGTTGAGGAGCCCTGATGACCTCTGCTTCAGTGCTGAGTCTCTGATTTAACTGGAGACTTCTGAAAACCAGTGCTGACTCGTATGGGTAGCACTAAACTCATAAGGTGTGGCCCATGTATACAGTGGAGCACTACTCAGCCATGAAAAAGAATGAACTGAGCCGTTTTCAGCAACACAGATGGACCTGGAGATGATCATACTACGTGAAGTCAGTCAGACGGAGAAAGACAAATAGCATACGATATTGCTTACATGTGGAATCTAAAAAAGTGGTACAAGTGAACTTATTTACTAAACAGAACAGACTCACAGACATAGAAAACACACTTATTGTTTCCAAAGGGGAAGGGGGGGCATAAATTAGGAGTTTGGGATTAACAGATACACACTAGATAAACAACAAGGACCTACTGTAGAGCACAGGGAACTCTACTCAATATCTTGTAATGATCTATAAGTGAAAAGAATCTGAAAAAGAATATTGAAAAAGAATATATATATATGCATGTATAACTGGATCTCTTTGCTGTACACCTGAAACTGACACAACATTGTAAATCAACTAGACTTCAGTTTAAAAAAAGAGGAGAAAAAAATATAGGATTTAAAAATGAAATATAAATGTCAGTTTCCAAGTAACTGATATCCAAGTAACTGCCAATATCAAGTACAAATGTAATAAACTCCAATCTTCTTATCTACAAAGAAGGATTAGATGAGAAAATAAATATAAGTGGGCATCTCAGTGGGTGCACACTGCAAGGGATTCTTACTATTATTTCGTATAACAATAACACCATTTCTATTTTTATTGGCTTAACGTGTAAAACATTGACGTACGGTTAAAGCACCCAAGTTATGAACTTGTCTTCCACTTGTGACGATACCTCGTTCATCTGCTCCTCAAAACTTAGGTCGAAGGCCCACCTTGAATCCTCCTCTTAATCTCCAGTCCGACTTGTGGGTGCTGGTGACCCAAGGCCTATGTACCTCTTGAAACTCAGCAGCCTCCTCCAGAACTGCTTTTCTCTATGAAAATACTCTAAACTCTGTTTGTTACGTCCTTGGACCCTCTTCTACTACACACGTATCTAAAGAAACGTGACTTTTCACCGAGCAGCCCTTCCTGACCTCGGCAGGGTAGAAACCCTCTGCCAGTTTCTGTGATAACGTGTGAAATTCGGCGGCTGGCGTAGCCACCTGGACCTCAGAATCTTCTCCAAAATGAGAAAGAACTAATTGATCCGGGTGGGGCTGCCCAGTTCTGATGTCCTGTGAGCCCAAGATGCAATAACGTTCAAAGAGCCAGCACTAAGGAGTCCAGAAAGATGAGTCTATTTCAGAAAACACCTTGAATGGCCTTTTTGTCCATGCTTCAGTGACTCCCAGCTCACGTGGTTCCCAAGGGACATGAGGTGCTGAGCATGGAAACCAGGAGCAAAGCCAGACGGGAAGGCTGACCCTGGCGGCATCCTTCCTGTGCTGCCCAAACCCGGGAGCAACGTTTCCAAAACACGGGGATTAGGAAATCTTCCATGGCGTGCTGCGTGTACTTATATTTAACTCTCTGTTTAACTTCCTTTTCTTTACATAAAATACATAATTTAACTCCATGCTTCCAATAACTTCTGTTTTCTATTGACATTGACACTCACCCAGTACGTTAAACACACAAGAACAAGAATAGCCTTCTCCATTCACGTCCACTTTTGCTCAAAATACTTAGATTCAGAAGACAAGCGTGCCTTCTATCATCATGAATTTCCTGAATTTCGAAGGTAAATTCTGTTGAAAAGTCCTGCCTGCAGGAACCTGTCGTCTGAGGAAGGGCTATGCACTGCGTAAATCACAACAGTTATAATGACCTTGGTGATGAGACACAACCCGTCACGTTCTCGGCAAAAGCACTTTAGATTAGTCTGTGTTTTATTTCCCTTTTCCTTTTTATTTTTACGTTTCTAATCAGAATAATAGTATTATGGATGAAACCAAGGATTCTCGTTGAGTAGTCCTGGGCTTGGAAGAAGGAGCTCGCTGCAGACTGGCTGGGTGAAGACTGCCTCCCCTCAACCTCTCCACCCTCTGCTTCCCCATCTGTGAAATGGACGTGGTGCATCTCCAAGGCTCCATTCAGCCTGGCTTTTCCGCGAGGCCGTGCCACGTAGCCCATCATTCCTAACGGAGCCCGCTTGTCGCCTTGTACCATTCACCCCCTAGTCTGCACTTGGCTGGAAACATGCTTTATGTTTAAGGCTTATCTTACGGCAAAATCCAAATAAGGTGTTACGTCGCAGGGCAGAATTGCCTTATGATCTCAGAGATCAACATGAGCGTATGTAGAGGGCTCATGAAACATAGCCAGATTTTGTGTGTTACACCTGCAGTTATATCCCTTCACGTTCAAATTGTCATCTCTGATATCAAGACCAGGAGTGTCAGCTGTTCTGTGATCTTCCTTCACAATAAGATAAAGACGGAAGTTGACAACCTCCAGGTTCAGGCTGGAAGATATGGATTTCTGTTAGCTTTATTTCTTGACATCTAGAACATAACTGACATGTATACTAAAACATGAAAGTTCCTCCCTTCGTAATTTTTACTTAATCAGCCCTAGAGGAAGATGCCCTCAACAGCCTTTTCAATAATGGCTGATGTAAACGAAAGCCCTAATTATGCTTGTATTTAGGGCTTGTCCTGTGTCTCCTGAGTTCAGCGGTAAATACAAGCCCATTATGAGATCGGGAGCTCCTCGAAAAGTTTGCTCTTCTTGGGAAGATCGTCTCCAATTTACTTCATAATGCTTTTTAGGCATCAAGTTCTTTTAATTTCACATAATCATGTTTATCTCGTGAGAACTTAGCAGAAGACAACTATATTTATTGAACAGTTCATAGTTTTCGCCCGGGATAAGATGAATGTTACCCTAACACGTACTTAACAGATGATTCCAGACAAGAAACAGAAAGAAAACATAAAACTTGACTTGGAAAGAAGTAAGATTTTACATATCTATTTCCTTTTACTGCCCCTGAACTTTAAATTTGAAATGTACAGGTGTGTTAGGGGAGAACCATCTTCTATTGAAAGAACAATGGATTTTTGGAATCAGAAAACCTGCAGTGGGATCAGAGCTTCCTACACACAGGGCCTGTGACTGTCACCAGCCAGGTAACTCCTAGAAGGCCTGATGCGGGTGAAGATTAAATCAGACTTGAAAAAGTCGAGGGTAAACCAGGCACGTGGTCGCTGGTCAGTGAATGTTTGCTGAGCAAATAAATAAATGAGCACAGAAATGTCATGTGCAGCTACTGCAGATTTCTGTCTCAGCGTCTCACAACTTTATTCCTAAAGGGATTCACAAGTGAACATTAAGCCTTCACCAGGAAATCACACACAGCCACACAGCAGCTCACCTCTGGAAACATGTGCTTTATCACCGGGTTGCCTGGGCTGCCAACCTGCATCGTTCTCCTTTTTCTTTTTTGTTCTTGTGTTGTTTTTGAATGTTTTGCTTTGGAAACTGGGCAATGCCCCAGAACTTTCTGACTTGTGGATCCATCTCTCACCGAGCTGGGCAGCTGGGGGAAGAGCAGTCCCGAACAAGGCTGCAGGAACTCGTGTGAGTCAAGCAAAGGAGCCCGTCCTCCTGGGCCAGTCACGCTCGCTGACAGTGGACGGATGAAATGGCCTCCTGCCGGCCATCTCCTCCTCTTACCCTAAAACACTTCTCCGCTAAAGTTTTATAGAAATTGCTCCGTCACTCAGGGCCTAGGGAGCACACCTAACTTCGTTGAATGCCTGTCTCTCTAGGGGGCTTGGAAGTCATCCCAAGTGTGAAAAAAATCAACAGAAAAGTGATGCAAAATAAGTGCAAGACTATGAAGAGATAAGCCATAATGTAGTCATATTAAAAGTAATATAATAATATCATCATATGCCTTATTTTATATTCAATATGAATGTATCTGTGAGGCGACACAAATAGAAAAGGCAATTTGAGGCGCCTCTTTGAGGAAGGGGTTGACTTTTTGCCAGTTCTTTTTTCTCCTGTGCACACTCATATTTACTTCTGTCCTTGTACAGACTT